>NW_026698676.1:0-38616 GCF_030435755.1 Ochotona princeps
TTGTGGAGTGGTGGCATGTGAAACCCGCATGTGGAGCATTCGTTTGTGTGGGATGCTAACCAGGTTCATTTCAGTCCTAGCCATACAAAGGGCACTAAGCCTAGAGTGTGAAAACTGAGTTTGCTTGAGAGCTGCTTGGAAGCCTGATGGTGTGTGAAGTTAGTGAGCCAAATGGAGTTGTTCTCCCACAAGAACCACTCGGCTGATCTTTCTTCAATATGCCCTTCACCAACATGCAGTGTTTCCTTGATTGAATTAGCTCTCACACCAATATTTGCATCTCTAGACTTTGCATTGAGGGCTATCTGAAAACGGCTGTGGCGCTGAAGTTGCCTGTGAATGTGGAGTTGGTGGCATGTCAAACATGTATGTGGAGCATTCGTTTGTGTGGGATGCTCTACCAGGTTCATTCCTAGATAATGCACTCAAAGGGCACTAAGCATAGAGTGTGAAAACTGAGTTTGCTTGAGAGCTGCTTGGAAGCCTGATGGTGTGTGAAGTTAGTGAGCCAAATGGAGTTGTTCTCCCACAAGAACCACTCGGCTGATCCTTCTTCAATATGCCCTTCACCAACATGCAGTGTTTCCTTGATTGAATTAGCTCTCACACCAATATTTGCGTCTAGAGCCTTTGCATTGAGGGCTATCTGAAAACGGCTGTGGCGCTGAAGTTGCCTGTGAATGTGGAGTTGGTGGCATGTGAAACCCGCATGTGGAGCATTCGTTTGTGTGGGATGCTCTACCAGGTTCATTCCTAGATAATGCACTCAAAGGGCACTAAGCATAGAGTGTGAAAACTGAGTTTCCTTGAGAGCTGCTTGGAAGCCTGATGGTGTGTGAAGTTAGTGAGCCCAATGGAGTTGTTCTCCCACAAGAACCACTCGGCTGATCTTTCTTCAATATGCCCTTCACCAACATGCAGTGTTTCCTTGATTGAATTAGCTCTCACACCAATATTTGCGTCTAGAGCCTTTGCATTGAGGGCTATCTGAAAACGGCTGTGGCGCTGAAGTTGCCTGTGAATGTGGAGTTGGTGGCATGTGAAACCCGCATGTGGAGCATTCGTTTGGGTGGGATGCTCTACCAGGTTCATTCCTAGATAATGCACTCAAAGGGCACTAAGCATAGAGTGTGAAAACTGAGTTTCCTTGAGAGCTGCTTGGAAGCCTGATGGTGTGTGAAGTTAGTGAGCCCAATGGAGTTGTTCTCCCACAAGAACCACTCGGCTGATCCTTCTTCAATATGCCCTTCACCAACATGCAGTGTTTCCTTGATTGAATTAGCTCTCACACCAATATTTGCGTCTAGAGCCTTTGCATTGAGGGCTATCTGAAAACGGCTGTGGCGCTGAAGTTGCCTGTGAATGTGGAGTTGGTGGCATGTGAAACCCGCATGTGGAGCATTCGTTTGTGTGGGATGCTCTTCCAGGTTCATTCCTAGATAATGCACTCAAAGGGCACTAAGCATAGAGTGTGAAAACTGAGTTTCCTTGAGAGCTGCTTGGAAGCCTGATGGTGTGTGAAGTTAGTGAGCCAAATGGAGTTGTTCTCCCACAAGAACCACTCGGCTGATCCTTCTTCAATATGCCCTTCACGAACATGCAGTGTTTCCTTGATTGAATTAGCTCTCACACCAATATTTGCGTCTAGAGCCTTTGCATTGAGGGCTATCTGAAAACGGCTGTGGCGCTGAAGTTGCCTGTGAATGTGGAGTTGGTGGCATGTGAAACCCGCATGTGGAGCATTCGTTTGTGTGGGATGCTCTACCAGGTTCATTCCTAGATAATGCACTCAAAGGGCACTAAGCATAGAGTGTGAAAACTGAGTTTCCTTGAGAGCTGCTTGGAAGCCTGATGGTGTGTGAAGTTAGTGAGCCAAATGGAGTTGTTCTCCCACAAGAACCACTCGGCTGATCCTTCTTCAATATGCCCTTCACCAACATGCAGTGTTTCCTTCATTGAATTAGCTCTCACACCAATATTTGCGTCTAGAGCCTTTGCATTGAGGGCTATCTGAAAACGGCTGTGGCGCAGAAGTTGCCTGTGAGTGTGGAGTTGGTGGCATGTGAAACCCGCATGTGGAGCATTCGTTTGTGTGGGATGCTCTACCAGGTTCATTCCTAGATAATGCACTCAAAGGGCACTAAGCATAGAGTGTGAAAACTGAGTTTCCTTGAGAACTGCTTGGAAGCCTGATGGTGTGTGAAGTTAGTGAGCCAAATGGAGTTGTTCTCCCACAAGAACCACTCGGCTGATCCTTCTTCAATATGCCCTTCACCAACATGCAGTGTTTCCTTGATTGAATTAGCTCTCACACCAATATTTGCGTCTAGAGCCTTTGCATTGAGGGCTATCTGAAAACGGCTGTGGCGCTGAAGTTGCCTGTGAATGTGGAGTTGGTGGCATGTGAAACCCGCATGTGGAGCATTCGTTTGTGTGGGATGCTGACCAAGCTTCATTTCAGTCCTTGGCACACAAAGGGCACTAAGCATAGAGTGTGAAAACTGAGTTTCCTTGAGAGCTGCTTGGAAGCCTGATGGTGTGTGAAGTTAGTGAGCCAAATGGAGTTGTTCTCCCACAAGAACCACTCGGCTGATCCTTCTTCAATATGCCCTTCACCAACATGCAGTGTTTCCTTGATTGAATTAGCTCTCACACCAATATTTGCGTCTAGAGCCTTTGCATTGAGGGCTATCTGAAAACGGCTGTGGCGCTGAAGTTGCCTGTGAATGTGGAGTTGGTGGCATGTGAAACCCGCATGTGGAAGCATTCGTTTGTGTGGGATGCTCTACCAGGTTCATTCCTAGATAATGCATTCAAACGGCACTAAGCATAGAGTGTGAAAACTGAGTTTCCTTGAGAGCTGCTTGGAAGCCTGATGGTGTGTGAAGTTAGTGAGCCAAATGGAGTTGTTCTCCCACAAGAACCACTCGGCTGATCCTTCTTCAATATGCCCTTCACCAACATGCAGTGTTTCCTTGATTGAATTAGCTCTCACACCAATATTTGCGTCTAGAGCCTTTGCATTGAGGGCTATCTGAAAACGGCTGTGGCGCTGAAGTTGCCTGTGAATGTGGAGTTGGTGGCATGTGAAACCCGCATGTGGAGCATTCGTTTGTGTGGGATGCTGACGAAGCTTCATTTCAGTCCTAGGAACACAAAGAGCACTAAGCATAGAGTGTGAAAACTGAGTTTCCTTGAGAGCTGCTTGGAAGCCTGATGGTGTGTGAAGTTAGTGAGCCAAATGGAGTTGTTCTCCCACAAGAACCACTCGGCTGATCCTTCTTCAATATGCCCTTCACCAACATGCAGTGTTTCCTTGATTGAATTAGCTCTCACACCAATATTTGCGTCTAGAGCCTTTGCATTGAGGGCTATCTGAAAACGGCTGTGGCGCTGAAGTTGCCTGTGCATGTGGAGTTGGTGGCATGTGAAACCCGCCTGTGGAGCATTCGTTTGTGTGGGATGCTCTACCAGGTTCATTTCAGTCCTAGACATACAAAGGGCACTAAGCATAGAGTGTGAAAACTGAGTTTCCTTGAGAGCTGCTTGGAAGCCTGATGGTGTGTGAAGTTAGTGAGCCAAATGGAGTTGTTCTCCCACAAGAACCACTCGGCTGATCCTTCTTCAATATGCCCTTCACCAACATGCAGTGTTTCCTTGATTGAATTAGCTCTCACACCAATATTTGCGTCTAGAGCCTTTGCATTGAGGGCTATCTGAAAACGGCTGTGGCGCTGAAGTTGCCTGTGAATGTGGAGTTGGTGGCATGTGAAACCCGCATGTGGAGCATTCGTTTGTGTGGGATGCTCTACCAGGTTCATTTCAGTCCTAGACATACAAAGGGCACTAAGCATAGAGTGTGAAAACTGAGTTTCCTTGAGAGCTGCTTGGAAGCCTGATGGTGTGTGAAGTTAGTGAGCCAAATGGAGTTTTTCTCCCACAAGAACCACTCGGCTGATCTTTCTTCAATATGCCCTTCACCAACATGCAGTGTTTCCTTGATTGAATTAGCTCTCACACCAATATTTGCTTCTAGAGCCTTTGCATTGAGGGCTATCTGAAAACGGCTGTGGCGCTGAAGTTGCCTGTGAATGTGGAGTTGGTGGCATGTGAAACCCGCATGTGGAGCATTCGTTTGTGTGGGATGCTCTACCAGGTTCATTCCTAGATAATGCACTCAAAGGGCACTAAGCATAGAGTGTGAAAACTGAGTTTGCTTGAGAGCTGCTTGGAAGCCTGATGGTGTGTGAAGTTAGTGAGCCAAATGGAGTTGTTCTCCCACAAGAACCACTCGGCTGATCCTTCTTCAATATGCCCTTCACCAACATGCAGTGTTTCCTTGATTGAATTAGCTCTCACACCAATATTTGCGTCTAGAGCCTTTGCATTGAGGGCTATCTGAAAACGGCTGTGGCGCTGAAGTTGCCTGTGAATGTGGAGTTGGTGGCATGTGAAACCCGCATGTGGAGCATTCGTTTGTGTGGGATGCTCTACCCAGAGTTCATTTCAGTCCTAGACATACAAAGGGCACTAAGCATAGAGTGTGAAAACTGAGTTTCCTTGAGAGCTGCTTGGAAGCCTGATGGTGTGTGAAGTTAGTGAGCCAAATGGAGTTGTTCTCCCACAAGAACCACTCGGCTGATCCTTCTTCAATATGCCCTTCACCAACATGCAGTGTTTCCTTGATTGAATTAGCTCTCACACCAATATTTGCGTCTAGAGCCTTTGCATTGAGGGCTATCTGAAAACGGCTGTGGCGCTGAAGTTACCTGTGAATGTGGAGTTGGTGGCATGTGAAACCCGCATGTGGAGCATTCGTTTGTGTGGGATGCTCTACCAGGTTCATTTCAGTCCTAGACATACAAAGGGCACTAAGCATAGAGTGTGAAAACTGAGTTTCCTTGAGAGCTGCTTGGAAGCCTGATGGTGTGTGAAGTTAGTGAGCCAAATGGAGTTTTTCTCCCACAAGAACCACTCGGCTGATCTTTCTTCAATATGCCCTTCACCAACATGCAGTGTTTCCTTGATTGAATTAGCTCTCACACCAATATTTGCTTCTAGAGCCTTTGCATTGAGGGCTATCTGAAAACGGCTGTGGCGCTGAAGTTGCCTGTGAATGTGGAGTTGGTGGCATGTGAAACCCGCATGTGGAGCATTCGTTTGTGTGGGATGCTCTACCAGGTTCATTCCTAGATAATGCACTCAAAGGGCACTAAGCATAGAGTGTGAAAACTGAGTTTGCTTGAGAGCTGCTTGGAAGCCTGATGGTGTGTGAAGTTAGTGAGCCAAATGGAGTTGTTCTCCCACAAGAACCACTCGGCTGATCCTTCTTCAATATGCCCTTCACCAACATGCAGTGTTTCCTTGATTGAATTAGCTCTCACACCAATATTTGCGTCTAGAGCCTTTGCATTGAGGGGCTATCTGAAAACGGCTGTGGCGCTGAAGTTGCCTGTGAATGTGGAGTTGGTGGCATGTGAAACCCGCATGTGGAGCATTCGTTTGTGTGGGATGCTCTACCAGGTTCATTCCTAGATAATGCACTCAAAGGGCACTAAGCATAGAGTGTGAAAACTGAGTTTATTGAGAGCTGCTTGGAAGCCTGATGGTGTGTGAAGTTAGTGAGCCAAATGGAGTTGTTCTCCCACAAGAACCACTCGGCTGATCCTTCTTCAATATGCCCTTCACCAACATGCAGTGTTTCCTTGATTGAATTAGCTCTCACACCAATATTTGCGTCTAGAGCCTTTGCATTGAGGGCTATCTGAAAACGGCTGTGGCGCTGAAGTTGCCTGTGAATGTGGAGTTGGTGGCATGTGAAACCCGCATGTGGAGCATTCGTTTGTGTGGGATGCTCTACCAGGGTCATTCCTAGATAATGCACTCAAAGGGCACTAAGCATAGAGTGTGAAAACTGAGTTTCCTTGAGAGCTGCTTGGAAGCCTGATGGTGTGTGAAGTTAGTGAGCCAAATGGAGTTGTTCTCCCACAAGAACCACTCGGCTGATCCTTCTTCAATGTGCCCTTCACCAACATGCAGTGTTTCCTTGATTGAATTAGCTCTCACACCAATATTTGCGTCTAGAGCCTTTGCATTGAGGGCTATCTGAAAACGGCTGTGGCGCTGAAGTTGCCTGTGAATGTGGAGTTGGTGGCATGTGAAACCCGCATGTGGAGCATTCGTTTGTGTGGGATGCTCTACCAGGTTCATTCCTAGATAATGCACTCAAAGGGCACTAAGCATAGAGTGTGAAAACTGAGTTTCCTTGAGAGCTGCTTGGAAGCCTGATGGTGTGTGAAGTTAGTGAGCCAAATGGAGTTGTTCTCCCACAAGAACCACTCGGCTGATCTTTCTTCAATATGCCCTTCACCAACATGCAGTGTTTCGTTTATTGAATTAGCTCTCACACTAATATTTGCGTCTAGAGCCTTTGCATTGAGGGCTATCTGAAAACGGCTGTGGCGCTGAAGTTGCCTGTGAATGTGGAGTTGGTGGCATGTGAAACCCGCATGTGGAGCATTCGTTTGTGTGGGATGCTCTACAGGTTCATTCCTAGATAATGCACTCAAAGGGCACTAAGCATAGAGTGTGAAAACTGAGTTTCCTTGAGAGCTGCTTGGAAGCCCTGATGGTGTGTGAAGTTAGTGAGCCAAATGGAGTTGTTCTCCCACAAGAACCACTCGGCTGATGCTTCTTCAATATGCCCTTCACCAACATGCAGTGTTTCCTTGATTGAATTAGCTCTCACACCAATATTTGCGTCTAGAGCCTTTGCATTGAAGGCTATCTGAAAATGGCTGTGGCGCTGAAGTTGCCTGTGAATGTGGAGTTGGTGGCATGTGAAACCCGCATGTGGAGCATTCGTTTGTGTGGGATGCTAACCAGGTTCATTTCAGTCCAAGCCATACAAAGGGCACTAAGCCTAGAGTGTGAAAACTGAGTTTCCTTGAGAGCTGCTTGGAAGCCTGATGGTGTGTGAAGTTAGTGAGCCAAATGGAGTTGTTCTCCCACAAGAACCACTCGGCTGATCTTTCTTCAATATGCCCTTCACCAACATGCAGTGTTTCCTTGATTGAATTAGCTCTCACACCAATATTTGCGTCTCTAGCCTTTGCATTGAGGGCTATCTGAAAACGGCTGTGGCACTGAAGTTGCCTGTGAATGTGGAGTTGGTGGCATGTCAAACATGCATGTGGAGCATTCGTTTGTGTGGGATGCTCTACCAGGTTCATTCCTAGATAATGCACTCAAAGGGCACTAAGCATAGAGTGTGAAAACTGAGTTTGCTTGAGAGCTGCTTGGAAGCCTGATGGTGTGTGAAGTTAGTGAGCCAAATGGAGTTGTTCTCCCACAAGAACCACTCGGCTGATGCTTCTTCAATATGCCCTTCACCAACATGCAGTGTTTCCTTGATTGAATTAGCTCTCACACCAATATTTGCGTCTAGAGCCTTTGCATTGAGGGCTATCTGAAAACGGCTGTGGCGCTGAAGTTGCCTGTGAATGTGGAGTTGGTGGCATGTGAAACCCGCCTGTGGAGCATTCGTTTGTGTGGGATGCTCTACCAGTTCATTCCTAGATAATGCACTCAAAGGGCACTAAGCATAGAGTGTGAAAACTGAGTTTCCTTGAGAGCTGCTTGGAAGCCTGATGGTGTGTGAAGTTAGTGAGCCAAATGGAGTTGTTCTCCCACAAGAACCACTTGGCTGATCCTTCTTCAATATGCCCTTCACCAACATGTAGTGTTTCCTTGATTGAATTAGCTCTCACACCAATATTTGCGTCTAGAGCCTTTGCATTGAGGGCTATCTGAAAACGGCTGTGGCGCTGAAGTTGCCTGTGAATGTGGAGTTGGTGGCATGTGAAACCCGCATGTGGAGCATTCGTTTGTGTGGGATGCTCTACCAGGTTCATTCCTAGATAATGCACTCAAAGGGCACTAAGCCTAGAGTGTGAAAACTGAGTTTCCTTGAGAGCTGCTTGGAAGCCTGATGGTGTGTGAAGTTAGTGAGCCAAATGGAGTTGTTCTCCCACAAGAACCACTCGGCTGATCCTTCTTCAATATGCCCTTCACCAACATGCAGTGTTTCCTTGATTGAATTAGCTCTCACACCAATATTTGCGTCTAGAGCCTTTGCATTGAGGGCTATCTGAAAACGGCTGTGGCGCTGAAGTTGCCTGTGAATGTGGAGTTGGGTGGCATGTGAAACCCGCATGTGGAGCATTCGTTTGTGTGGGATGCTCTACCAGGTTCATTCCTAGATAATGCACTCAAAGGGCACTAAGCCTAGAGTGTGAAAACCGAGTTTCCTTGAGAGCTGCTTGGAAGCCTGATGGTGTGTGAAGTTAGTGAGCCAAATGGAGTTGTTCTCCCACAAGAACCACTCGGCTGATCCTTCTTCAATATGCCCTTCACCAACATGCAGTGTTTCCTTGATTGAATTAGCTCTCACACCAATATTTGCGTCTAGAGCCTTTGCATTGAGGGCTATCTGAAAACGGCTGTGGCGCTGAAGTTGCCTGTGAATGTGGAGTTGGTGGCATGTGAAACCCGCATGTGGAGCATTCGTTTGTGTGGGATGCTCTACCAGGTTCATTCCTAGATAATGCACTCAAAGGGCACTAAGCATAGAGTGTGAAAACTGAGTTTCCTTGAGAGCTGCTTGGAAGCCTGATGGTGTGTGAAGTTAGTGAGCCAAATGGAGTTGTTCTCCCACAAGAACCACTCGGCTGATCTTTCTTCAATATGCCCTTCACCAACATGCAGTGTTTCCTTGATTGAATTAGCTCTCACACTAATATTTGCATCTAGAGCCTTTGCATTGAGGGCTATCTGAAAACGGCTGTGGCGCTGAAGTTGCCTGTGAATGTGGAGTTGGTGGCATGTGAAACCCGCATGTGGAGCATTCGTTTGTGTGGGATGCTCTACCAGGTTCATTCCTAGATAATGCACTCAAAGGGCACTAAGCATAGAGTGTGAAAACTGAGTTTCCTTGAGAGCTGCTTGGAAGCCTGATGGTGTGTGAAGTTAGTGAGCCAAATGGAGTTGTTCTCCCACAAGAACCACTCGGCTGATGCTTCTTCAATATGCCCTTCACCAACATGCAGTGTTTCCTTGATTGAATTAGCTCTCACACCAATATTTGCGTCTAGAGCCTTTGCATTGAAGGCTATCTGAAAACGGCTGTGACGCTGAAGTTGCCTGTGAATGTGGAGTTGGTGGCATGTGAAACCCGCATGTGGAGCATTCGTTTGTGTGGGATGCTAACCAGGTTCATTTCAGTCCAAGCCATACAAAGGGCACTAAGCCTAGAGTGTGAAAACTGAGTTTCCTTGAGAGCTGCTTGGAAGCCTGATGGTGTGTGAAGTTAGTGAGCCAAATGGAGTTGTTCTCCCACAAGAACCACTCGGCTGATCTTTCTTCAATATGCCCTTCACCAACATGCAGTGTTTCCTTGATTGAATTAGCTCTCACACCAATATTTGCGTCTCTAGCCTTTGCATTGAGGGCTATCTGAAAATGGCTGTGGCGCTGAAGTTGCCTGTGAATGTGGAGTTGGTGGCATGTCAAACATGCATGTGGAGCATTCGTTTGTGTGGGATGCTCTACCAGGTTCATTCCTAGATAATGCACTCAAAGGGCACTAAGCATAGAGTGTGAAAACTGAGTTTGCTTGAGAGATGCTTGGAAGCCTGATGGTGTGTGAAGTTAGTGAGCCAAATGGAGTTGTTCTCCCACAAGAACCACTCGGCTGATGCTTCTTCAATATGCCCTTCACCAACATGCAGTGTTTCCTTGATTGAATTAGCTCTCACACAAATATTTGCGTCTAGAGCCTTTGCATTGAGGGCTATCTGAAAACGGCTGTGGCGCTGAAGTTGCCTGTGAATGTGGAGTTGGTGGCATGTGAAACCCGCATGTGGAGCATTCGTTTGTGTGGGATGCTAACCAGGTTCATTTCAGTCCTAGCCATACAAAGAGCACTAAGCATAGAGTGTGAAAACTGAGTTTCCTTGAGAGCTGCTTGGAAGCCTGATGGTGTGTGAAGTTAGTGAGCCAAATGGAGTTGTTCTCCCACAAGAACCACTCGGCTGATCTTTCTTCAATATGCCCTTCACCAACATGCAGTGTTTCCTTGATTGAATTAGCTCTCACACCAATATTTGCGTCTAGAGCCTTTGCATTGAGGGCTATCTGAAAACGGCTGTGGCGCTGAAGTTGCCTGTGAATGTGGAGTTGGTGGCATGTGAAACCCGCATGTAGAGCATTCGTTTGTGTGGGATGCTCTACCAGGTTCATTCCTAGATAATGCACTCAAAGGGCACTAAGCATAGAGTTTGAAAACTGAGTTTCCTTGAGAGCTGCTTGGAAGCCTGATGGTGTGTGAAGTTAGTGAGCCAAATGGAGTTGTTCTCCCACAAGAACCACTCGGCTGATCCTTCTTCAATATGCCCTTCACCAACATGCAGTGTTTCCTTGATTGAATTAGCTCTCACACCAATATTTGCGTCTAGAGCCTTTGCATTGAGGGCTATCTGAAAACGGCTGTGGCGCTGAAGTTGCCTGTGAATGTGGAGTTGGTGGCATGTGAAACCCGCATGTGGAGCATTCGTTTGTGTGGGATGCTCTACCAGGTTCATTCCTAGATAATGCACTCAAAGGGCACTAAGCTAGAGTGTGAAAACTGAGTTTCCTTGAGAGCTGCTTGGAAGCCTGATGGTGTGTGAAGTTAGTGAGCCAAATGGAGTTGTTCTCCACAAGAACCACTCGGCTGATTTTTCTTCAATATGCCCTTCACCAACATGCAGTGTTTCCTTGATTGAATTAGCTCTCACACCAATATTTGCGTCTAGAGCCTTTGCATTGAGGGCTATCTGAAAACGGCTGTGGCGCTGAAGTTGCCTGTGAATGTGGAGTTGGTGGCATGTGAAACCCGCATGTGGAGCATTCGTTTGTGTGGGATGCTCTACCAGGTTCATTCCTAGATAATGCACTCAAAGGGCACTAAGCATAGAGTGTGAAAACTGAGTTTCCTTGAGAGCTGCTTGGAAGCCTGATGGTGTGTGAAGTTAGTGAGCCAAATGGAGTTGTTCTCCCACAAGAACCACTCGGCTGATCCTTCTTCAATATGCCCTTCACCAACATGCAGTGTTTCCTTGATTGAATTAGCTCTCACACCAATATTTGCGTCTAGAGCCTTTGCATTGAGGGCTATCTGAAAACGGCTGTGGCGCTGAAGTTGCCTGTGAATGTGGAGTTGGTGGCATGTGAAACCCGCATGTGGAGCATTCGTTTGTGTGGGATGCTCTACCAGGTTCATTCCTAGATAATGCACTCAAAGGGCACTAAGCCTAGAGTGTGAAAACTGAGTTTCCTTGAGAGCTGCTTGGAAGCCTGATGGTGTGTGAAGTTAGTGAGCCAAATGGAGTTGTTCTCCCACAAGAACCACTCGGCTGATCCTTCTTCAATATGCCCTTCACCAACATGCAGTGTTTCCTTGATTGAATTAGCTCTCACACCAATATTTGCGTCTAGAGCCTTTGCATTGAGGGCTATCTGAAAACGGCTGTGGCGCTGAAGTTGCCTGTGAATGTGGAGTTGGTGGCATGTGAAACCCGCATGTGGAGCATTCGTTTGTGTGGGATGCTCTACCAGGTTCATTCCTAGATAATGCACTCAAAGGGCACTAAGCATAGAGTGTGAAAACTGAGTTTCCTTGAGAGCTGCTTGGAAGCCTGATGGTGTGTGAAGTTAGTGAGCCAAATGGAGTTGTTCTCCCACAAGAACCACTCGGCTGATCTTTCTTCAATATGCCCTTCACCAACATGCAGTGTTTCCTTGATTGAATTAGCTCTCACACTAATATTTGCGTCTAGAGCCTTTGCATTGAGGGCTATCTGAAAACGGCTGTGGCGCTGAAGTTGCCTGTGAATGTGGAGTTGGTGGCATGTGAAACCCGCATGTGGAGCATTCGTTTGTGTGGGATGCTCTACCAGGTTCATTCCTAGATAATGCACTCAAAGGGCACTAAGCATAGAGTGTGAAAACTGAGTTTCCTTGAGAGCTGCTTGGAAGCCTGATGGTGTGTGAAGTTAGTGAGCCAAATGGAGTTGTTCTCCCACAAGAACCACTCGGCTGATGCTTCTTCAATATGCCCTTCACCAACATGCAGTGTTTCCTTGATTGAATTAGCTCTCACACCAATATTTGCGTCTAGAGCCTTTGCATTGAAGGCTATCTGAAAACGGCTGTGGCGCTGAAGTTGCCTGTGAATGTGGAGTTGGTGGCATGTGAAACCCGCATGTGGAGCATTCGTTTGTGTGGGATGCTAACCAGGTTCATTTCAGTCCAAGCCATACAAAGGGCACTAAGCCTAGAGTGTGAAAACTGAGTTTCCTTGAGAGCTGCTTGGAAGCCTGATGGTGTGTGAAGTTAGTGAGCCAAATGGAGTTGTTCTCCCACAAGAACCACTCGGCTGATCTTTCTTCAATATGCCCTTCACCAACATGCAGTGTTTCCTTGATTGAATTAGCTCTCACACCAATATTTGCGTCTAGAGCCTTTGCATTGAGGGCTATCTGAAAACGGCTGTGGCGCTGAAGTTGCCTGTGAATGTGGAGTTGGTGGCATGTCAAACATGCATGTGGAGCATTCGTTTGTGTGGGATGCTCTACCAGGTTCATTCCTAGATAATGCACTCAAAGGGCACTAAGCATAGAGTGTGAAAACTGAGTTTGCTTGAGAGATGCTTGGAAGCCTGATGGTGTGTGAAGTTAGTGAGCCAAATGGAGTTGTTCTCCCACAAGAACCACTCGGCTGATGCTTCTTCAATATGCCCTTCACCAACATGCAGTGTTTCCTTGATTGAATTAGCTCTCACACCAATATTTGCGTCTAGAGCCTTTGCATTGAGGGCTATCTGAAAACGGCTGTGGCGCTGAAGTTGCCTGTGAATGTGGAGTTGGTGGCATGTGAAACCCGCATGTGGAGCATTCGTTTGTGTGGGATGCTAACCAGGTTCATTTCAGTCCTAGCCATACAAAGAGCACTAAGCATAGAGTGTGAAAACTGAGTTTCCTTGAGAGCTGCTTGGAAGCCTGATGGTGTGTGAAGTTAGTGAGCTAAATGGAGTTGTTCTCCCACAAGAACCACTCGGCTGATCCTTCTTCAATATGCCCTTCACCAACATGCAGTGTTTCCTTGATTGAATTAGCTCTCACACCAATATTTGCGTCTAGAGCCTTTGCATTGAGGGCTATCTGAAAACGGCTGTGGCGCTGAAGTTGCCTGTGAATGTGGAGTTGGTGGCATGTGAAACCCGCATGTGGAGCATTCGTTTGTGTGGGATGCTCTACCAGGTTCATTCCTAGATAATGCACTCAAAGGGCACTAAGCATAGAGTGTGAAAACTGAGTTTGCTTGAGAGCTGCTTGGAAGCCTGATGGTGTGTGAAGTTAGTGAGCCAAATGGAGTTGTTCTCCCACAAGAACCACTCGGCTGATCCTTCTTCAATATGCCCTTCACCAACATGCAGTGTTTCCTTGATTGAATTAGCTCTCACACCAATATTTGCGTCTAGAGCCTTTGCATTGAGGGCTATCTGAAAACGGCTGTGGCGCTGAAGTTGCCTGTGAATGTGGAGTTGGTGGCATGTGAAACCCGCATGTGGAGCATTCGTTTGTGTGGGATGCTCTACCAGGTTCATTCCTAGATAATGCACTCAAAGGGCACTAAGCCTAGAGTGTGAAAACTGAGTTTCCTTGAGAGCTGCTTGGAAGCCTGATGGTGTGTGAAGTTAGTGAGCCAAATGGAGTTGTTCTCCCACAAGAACCACTCGGCTGATCCTTCTTCAATATGCCCTTCACCAACATGCAGTGTTTCCTTGATTGAATTAGCTCTCACACCAATATTTGCGTCTAGAGCCTTTGCATTGAGGGCTATCTGAAAACGGCTGTGGCGCTGAAGTTGCCTGTGAATGTGGAGTTGGTGGCATGTGAAACCCGCATGTGGAGCATTCGTTTGTGTGGGATGCTCTACCAGGTTCATTCCTAGATAATGCACTCAAAGGGCACTAAGCCTAGAGTGTGAAAACTGAGTTTCCTTGAGAGCTGCTTGGAAGCCTGATGGTGTGTGAAGTTAGTGAGCCAAATGGAGTTGTTCTCCCACAAGAACCACTCGGCTGATTTTTCTTCAATATGCCCTTCACCAACATGCAGTGTTTCCTTGATTGAATTAGCTCTCACACCAATATTTGCGTCTAGAGCCTTTGCATTGAGGGCTATCTGAAAACGGCTGTGGCGCTGAAGTTGCCTGTGAATGTGGAGTTGGTGGCATGTGAAACCCGCCTGTGGAGCATTCGTTTGTGTGGGATGCTCTACCAGGTTCATTCCTAGATAATGCACTCAAAGGGCACTAAGCATAGAGTGTGAAAACTGAGTTTCCTTGAGAGCTGCTTGGAAGCCTGATGGTGTGTGAAGTTAGTGAGCCAAATGGAGTTGTTCTCCCACAAGAACCACTCGGCTGATCTTTCTTCAATATGCCCTTCACCAACATGCAGTGTTTCCTTGATTGAATTAGCTCTCACACCAATATTTGCGTCTAGAGCCTTTGCATTGAGGGCTATCTGAAAACGGCTGTGGCGCTGAAGTTGCCTGTGAATGTGGAGTTGGTGGCATGTGAAACCCGCATGTGGAGCATTCGTTTGTGTGGGATGCTCTACCAGGTTCATTCCTAGATAATGCACTCAAAGGGCACTAAGCATAGAGTGTGAAAACTGAGTTTCCTTGAGAGCTGCTTGGAAGCCTGATGGTGTGTGAAGTTAGTGAGCCAAATGGAGTTGTTCTCCCACAAGAACCACTCGGCTGATCCTTCTTCAATATGCCCTTCACCAACATGCAGTGTTTCCTTGATTGAATTAGCTCTCACACCAATATTTGCGTCTAGAGCCTTTGCATTGAGGGCTATCTGAAAACGGCTGTGGCGCTGAAGTTGCCTGTGAATGTGGAGTTGGTGGCATGTGAAACCTGCATGTGGAGCATTCGTTTGTGTGGAATGCTCTACCAGGTTCATTTCAGTCCTAGCCATACAAAGGGCACTAAGCATAGAGTGTGAAAACTGAGTTTCCTTGAGAGCTGCTTGGAAGCCTGATGGTGTGTGAAGTTAGTGAGCCAAATGGAGTTGTTCTCCCACAAGAACCACTCGGCTGATCCTTCTTCAATATGCCCTTCACCAACATGCAGTGTTTCCTTGATTGAATTAGCTCTCACACCAATATTTGCGTCTAGAGCCTTTGCATTGAGGGCTATCTGAAAACGGCTGTGGCGCTGAAGTTGCCTGTGAATGTGGAGTTGGTGGCATGTGAAACCCGCATGTGGAGCATTCGTTTGTGTGGGATGCTCTACCAGGTTCATTCCTAGATAATGCACTCAAAGGGCACTAAGCCTAGAGTGTGAAAACTGAGTTTCCTTGAGAGCTGCTTGGAAGCCTGATGGTGTGTGAAGTTAGTGAGCCAAATGGAGTTGTTCTCCCACAAGAACCACTCGGCTGATTTTTCTTCAATATGCCCTTCACCAACATGCAGTGTTTCCTTGATTGAATTAGCTCTCACACCAATATTTGCGTCTAGAGCCTTTGCATTGAGGGCTATCTGAAAACGGCTGTGGCGCTGAAGTTGCCTGTGAATGTGGAGTTGGTGGCATGTGAAACCCGCCTGTGGAGCATTCGTTTGTGTGGGATGCTCTACCAGGTTCATTCCTAGATAATGCACTCAAAGGGCACTAAGCATAGAGTGTGAAAACTGAGTTTCCTTGAGAGCTGCTTGGAAGCCTGATGGTGTGTGAAGTTAGTGAGCCAAATGGAGTTGTTCTCCCACAAGAACCACTCGGCTGATCCTTCTTCAATATGCCCTTCACCAACATGCAGTGTTTCCTTGATTGAATTAGCTCTCACACCAATATTTGCGTCTAGAGCCTTTGCATTGAGGGCTATCTGAAAACGGCTGTGGCGCTGAAGTTGCCTGTGAATGTGGAGTTGGTGGCATGTCAAACCCGCATGTGGAGCATTCGTTTGTGTGGGATGCTCTACCAGGTTCATTCCTAGATAATGCACTCAAAGGGCACTAAGCATAGAGTGTGAAAACTGAGTTTCCTTGAGAGCTGCTTGGAAGCCTGATGGTGTGTGAAGTTAGTGAGCCAAATGGAGTTGTTCTCCCACAAGAACCACTCGGCTGATCCTTCTTCAATATGCCCTTCACCAACATGCAGTGTTTCCTTGATTGAATTAGCTCTCACACCAATATTTGCGTCTAGAGCCTTTGCATTGAGGGCTATCTGAAAACGGCTGTGGCGCTGAAGTTGCCTGTGAATGTGGAGTTGGTGGCATGTGAAACCCGCATGTGGAGCATTCGTTTGTGTGGAATGCTCTACCAGGTTCATTTCAGTCCTAGCCATACAAAGGGCACTAAGCCTAGAGTGTGAAAACTGAGTTTCCTTGAGAGCTGCTTGGAAGCCTGATGGTGTGTGAAGTTAGTGAGCCAAATGGAGTTGTTCTCCCACAAGAACCACTCGGCTGATCCTTCTTCAATATGCCCTTCACCAACATGCAGTGTTTCCTTGATTGAATTAGCTCTCACACCAATATTTGCGTCTAGAGCCTTTGCATTGAGGGCTATCTGAAAACGGCTGTGGCGCTGAAGTTGCCTGTGAATGTGGAGTTGGTGGCATGTGAAACCCGCATGTGGAGCATTCGTTTGTGTGGGATGCTCTACCAGGTTCATTTCAGTCCTAGCCATACAAAGGGCACTAAGCATAGAGCGTGAAAACTGAGTTTCCTTGAGAGCTGCTTGGAAGCCTGATGGTGTGTGAAGTTAGTGAGCCAAATGGAGTTGTTCTCCCACAAGAACCACTCGGCTGATCCTTCTTCAATATGCCCTTCACGAACATGCAGTGTTTCCTTGATTGAATTAGCTCTCACACCAATATTTGCGTCTAGAGCCTTTGCATTGAGGGCTATCTGAAAACGGCTGTGGCGCTGAAGTTGCCTGTGAATGTGGAGTTGGTGGCATGTGAAACCTACATGTGGAGCATTCGTTTGTGTGGAATGCTCTACCAGGTTCATTCCTAGATAATGCACTCAAAGGGCACTAAGCATAGAGTGTGAAAACTGAGTTTATTGAGAGCTGCTTGGAAGCCTGATGGTGTGTGAAGTTAGTGAGCCAAATGGAGTTGTTCTCCCACAAGAACCACTCGGCTGATGCTTCTTCAATATGCCCTTCACCAACATGCAGTGTTTCCTTGATTGAATTAGCTCTCACACCAATATTTGCGTCTAGAGCCTTTGCATTGAGGGCTATCTGAAAACGGCTGTGGCGCTGAAGTTGCCTGTGAATGTGGAGTTGGTGGCATGTGAAACCCGCATGTGGAGCATTCGTTTGTGTGGGATGCTCTACCAGGTTCATTTCAGTCCTAGCCATACAAAGGGCACTAAGCATAGAGTGTGAAAACTGAGTTTCCTTGAGAGCTGCTTGGAAGCCTGATGGTGTGTGAAGTTAGTGAGCCAAATGGAGTTGTTCTCCCACAAGAACCACTCGGCTGATCCTTCTTCAATATGCCCTTCACCAACATGCAGTGTTTCCTTGATTGAATTAGCTCTCACACCAATATTTGCGTCTAGAGCCTTTGCATTGAGGGCTATCTGAAAACGGCTGTGGCGCTGAAGTTGCCTGTGAATGTGGAGTTGGTGGCATGTGAAACCCGCATGTGGAGCATTCGTTTGTGTGGGATGCTCTACCAGGTTCATTCCTAGATAATGCACTCAAAGGGCACTAAGCCTAGAGTGTGAAAACTGAGTTTCCTTGAGAGCTGCTTGGAAGCCTGATGGTGTGTGAAGTTACTGAGCCAAATGGAGTTGTTCTCCCACAAGAACCACTCGGCTGATCCTTCTTCAATATGCCCTTCACCAACATGCAGTGTTTCCTTGATTGAATTAGCTCTCACACCAATATTTGCGTCTAGAGCCTTTGCATTGAGGGCTATCTGAAAATGGCTGTGGCGCTGAAGTTGCCTGTGAATGTGGAGTTGGTGGCATGTGAAACCCGCATGTGGAGCATTCGTTTGTGTGGGATGCTAACCAGGTTCATTTCAGTCCTAGCCATACAAAGAGCACTAAGCATAGAGTGTGAAAACTGAGTTTCCTTGAGAGCTGCTTGGAAGCCTGATGGTGTGTGAAGTTAGTGAGCCAAATGGAGTTGTTCTCCCACAAGAACCACTCGGCTGATGCTTCTTCAATATGCCCTTCACCAACATGCAGTGTTTCCTTGATTGAATTAGCTCTCACACCAATATTTGCGTCTAGAGCCTTTGCATTGAGGGCTATCTGAAAACGGCTGTGGCGCTGAAGTTGCCTGTGAATGTGGAGTTGGTGGCATGTGAAACCCGCATGTGGAGCATTCGTTTGTGTGGGATGCTCTACCAGGTTCATTTCAGTCCTAGCCATACAAAGGGCACTAAGCATAGAGTGTGAAAACTGAGTTTCCTTGAGAGCTGCTTGGAAGCCTGATGGTGTGTGAAGTTAGTGAGCCAAATGGAGTTGTTCTCCCACAAGAACCACTCGGCTGATCCTTCTTCAATATGCCCTTCACCAACATGCAGTGTTTCCTTGATTGAATTAGCTCTCACACCAATATTTGCGTCTAGAGCCTTTGCATTGAGGGCTATCTGAAAACGGCTGTGGCGCTGAAGTTGCCTGTGAATGTGGAGTTGGTGGCATGTGAAACCCGCATGTGGAGCATTCGTTTGTGTGGGATGCTCTACCAGGTTCATTCCTAGATAATGCACTCAAAGGGCACTAAGCCTAGAGTGTGAAAACTGAGTTTCCTTGAGAGCTGCTTGGAAGCCTGATGGTGTGTGAAGTTACTGAGCCAAATGGAGTTGTTCTCCCACAAGAACCACTCGGCTGATCCTTCTTCAATATGCCCTTCACCAACATGCAGTGTTTCCTTGATTGAATTAGCTCTCACACCAATATTTGCGTCTAGAGCCTTTGCATTGAGGGCTATCTGAAAATGGCTGTGGCGCTGAAGTTGCCTGTGAATGTGGAGTTGGTGGCATGTGAAACCCGCATGTGGAGCATTCGTTTGTGTGGGATGCTAACCAGGTTCATTTCAGTCCTAGCCATACAAAGAGCACTAAGCATAGAGTGTGAAAACTGAGTTTCCTTGAGAGCTGCTTGGAAGCCTGATGGTGTGTGAAGTTAGTGAGCCAAATGGAGTTGTTCTCCCACAAGAACCACTCGGCTGATCTTTCTTCAATATGCCCTTCACCAACATGCAGTGTTTCCTTGATTGAATTAGCTCTCACACCAATATTTGCGTCTAGAGCCTTTGCATTGAGGGCTATCTGAAAACGGCTGTGGCGCTGAAGTTGCCTGTGAATGTGGAGTTGGTGGCATGTGAAACCCGCATGTGGAGCATTCGTTTGTGTGGGATGCTCTACCAGGTTCATTCCTAGATAATGCACTCAAAGGGCACTAAGCATAGAGTGTGAAAACTGAGTTTGCTTGAGAGCTGCTTGGAAGCCTGATGGTGTGTGAAGTTAGTGAGCCAAATGGAGTTGTTCTCCCACAAGAACCACTCGGCTGATCCTTCTTCAATATGCCCTTCACCAACATGCAGTGTTTCCTTGATTGAATTAGCTCTCACACCAATATTTGCGTCTAGAGCCTTTGCATTGAGGGCTATCTGAAAACGGCTGTGGCGCTGAAGTTGCCTGTGAATGTGGAGTTGGTGGCATGTGAAACCCGCATGTGGAGCATTCGTTTGTGTGGGATGCTCTACCAGGTTCATTCCTAGATAATGCACTCAAAGGGCACTAAGCCTAGAGTGTGAAAACTGAGTTTCCTTGAGAGCTGCTTGGAAGCCTGATGGTGTGTGAAGTTAGTGAGCCAAATGGAGTTGTTCTCCCACAAGAACCACTCGGCTGATCCTTCTTCAATATGCCCTTCACGAACATGCAGTGTTTCCTTGATTGAATTAGCTCTCACACCAATATTTGCGTCTAGAGCCTTTGCATTGAGGGCTATCTGAAAACGGCTGTGGCGCTGAAGTTGCCTGTGAATGTGGAGTTGGTGGCATGTGAAACCCGCATGTGGAGCATTCGTTTGTGTGGGATGCTCTACCAGGTTCATTCCTAGATAATGCACTCAAAGGGCACTAAGCCTAGAGTGTGAAAACTGAGTTTCCTTGAGAGCTGCTTGGAAGCCTGATGGTGTGTGAAGTTAGTGAGCCAAATGGAGTTGTTCTCCCACAAGAACCACTCGGCTGATCCTTCTTCAATATGCCCTTCACCAACATGCAGTGTTTCCTTGATTGAATTAGCTCTCACACCAATATTTGCGTCTAGAGCCTTTGCATTGAGGGCTATCTGAAAACGGCTGTGGCGCTGAAGTTGCCTGTGAATGTGGAGTTGGTGGCATGTCAAACCCGCATGTGGAGCATTCGTTTGTGTGGGATGCTCTACCAGGTTCATTCCTAGATAATGCACTCAAAGGGCACTAAGCATAGAGTGTGAAAACTGAGTTTCCTTGAGAGCTGCTTGGAAGCCTGATGGTGTGTGAAGTTAGTGAGCCAAATGGAGTTGTTCTCCCACAAGAACCACTCGGCTGATCCTTCTTCAATATGCCCTTCACCAACATGCAGTGTTTCCTTGATTGAATTAGCTCTCACACCAATATTTGCGTCTAGAGCCTTTGCATTGAGGGCTATCTGAAAACGGCTGTGGCGCTGAAGTTGCCTGTGAATGTGGAGTTGGTGGCATGTGAAACCCGCATGTGGAGCATTCGTTTGTGTGGGATGCTCTACCAGGTTCATTCCTAGATAATGCACTCAAAGGGCACTAAGCATAGAGTGTGAAAACTGAGTTTCCTTGACAGCTGCTTGGAAGCCTGATGGTGTGTGAAGTTAGTGAGCCAAATGGAGTTGTTCTCCCACAAGAACCACTCGGCTGATCTTTCTTCAATATGCCCTTCACCAACATGCAGTGTTTCCTTGATTGAATTAGCTCTCACACTAATATTTGCGTCTAGAGCCTTTGCATTGAGGGCTATCTGAAAACGGCTGTGGCGCTGAAGTTGCCTGTGAATGTGGAGTTGGTGGCATGTGAAACCCGCATGTGGAGCATTCGTTTGTGTGGGATGCTCTACCAGGTTCATTCCTAGATAATGCACTCAAAGGGCACTAAGCATAGAGTGTGAAAACTGAGTTTCCTTGAGAGCTGCTTGGAAGCCTGATGGTGTGTGAAGTTAGTGAGCCAAATGGAGTTGTTCTCCCACAAGAACCACTCGGCTGATCCTTCTTCAATATGCCCTTCACCAACATGCAGTGTTTCCTTGATTGAATTAGCTCTCACACCAATATTTGCGTCTAGAGCCTTTGCATTGAAGGCTATCTGAAAACGGCTCTGGCGCTGAAGTTGCCTGTGAATGTGGAGTTGGTGGCATGTCAAACATGCATGTGGAGCATTCGTTTGTGTGGGATGCTCTACCAGGTTCATTCCTAGATAATGCACTCAAAGGGCACTAAGCATAGAGTGTGAAAACTGAGTTTCCTTGAGAGATGCTTGGAAGCCTGATGGTGTGTGAAGTTAGTGAGCCAAATGGAGTTGTTCTCCCACAAGAACCACTCGGCTGATCCTTCTTCAATATGCCCTTCACCAACATGCAGTGTTTCCTTGATTGAATTAGCTCTCACACCAATATTTGCGTCTAGAGCCTTTGCATTGAGGGCTATCTGAAAACGGCTGTGGCGCTGAAGTTGCCTGTGAATGTGGAGTTGGTGGCATGTGAAACCCGCATGTGGAGCATTCGTTTGTGTGGGATGCTCTACCAGGTTCATTCCTAGATAATGCACTCAAAGGGCACTAAGCATAGAGTGTGAAAACTGAGTTTCCTTGAGAGCTGCTTGGAAGCCTGATGGTGTGTGAAGTTAGTGAGCCAAATGGAGTTGTTCTCCCACAAGAACCACTCGGCTGATCCTTCTTCAATATGCCCTTCACCAACATGCAGTGTTTCCTTGATTGAATTAGCTCTCACACCAATATTGGCGTCTAGAGCCTTTGCATTGAGGGCTATCTGAAAACGGCTGTGGCGCTGAAGTTGCCTGTGAATGTGGAGCTGGTGGCATGCGAAACCCGCATGTGGAGCATTCGTTTGTGTGGGATGCTCTACCAGGTTCATTCCTAGATATTGCACTCAAAGGGCACTAAGCATAGAGTGTGAAAACTGAGTTTCCTTGAGAGCTGCTTGGAAGCCTGATGGTGTGTGAAGTTAGTGAGCCAAATGGAGTTGTTCTCCCACAAGAACCACTCGGCTGATCCTTCTTCAATATGCCCTTCACCAACATGCAGTGTTTCCTTGATTGAATTAGCTCTCACACCAATATTTGCGTCTAGAGCCTTTGCATTGAGGGCTATCTGAAAACGGCTGTGGCGCTGAAGTTGCCTGTGAATGTGGAGGTGGTGGCATGTGAAACCCGCATGTGGAGCATTCGTTTGTGTGGGATGCTCTACCAGGTTCATTCCTAGATAATGCACTCAAAGGGCACTAAGCATAGAGTGTGAAAACTGAGTTTGCTTGAGAGCTGCTTGGAAGCCTGATGGTGTGTGAAGTTAGTGAGCCAAATGGAGTTGTTCTCCCACAAGAACCACTCGGCTGATCCTTCTTCAATATGCCCTTCACCAACATGCAGTGTTTCCTTGATTGAATTAGCTCTCACACCAATATTTGCGTCTAGAGCCTTTGCATTGAGGGCTATCTGAAAACGGCTGTGGCGCTGAAGTTGCCTGTGAATGTGGAGTTGGTGGCATGTGAAACCCGCATGTGGAGCATTCGTTTGTGTGGGATGCTCTACCAGGTTCATTCCTAGATAATGCACTCAAAGGGCACTAAGCCTAGAGTGTGAAAACTGAGTTTCCTTGAGAGCTGCTTGGAAGCCTGATGGTGTGTGAAGTTAGTGAGCCAAATGGAGTTGTTCTCCCACAAGAACCACTCGGCTGATCCTTCTTCAATATGCCCTTCACCAACATGCAGTGTTTCCTTGATTGAATTAGCTCTCACACCAATATTTGCGTCTAGAGCCTTTGCATTGAGGGCTATCTGAAAACGGCTGTGGCGCTGAAGTTGCCTGTGAATGTGGAGTTGGTGGCATGTGAAACCCGCATGTGGAGCATTCGTTTGTGTGGGATGCTCTACCAGGTTCATTCCTAGATAATGCACTCAAAGGGCACTAAGCCTAGAGTGTGAAAACTGAGTTTCCTTGAGAGCTGCTTGGAAGCCTGATGGTGTGTGAAGTTAGTGAGCCAAATGGAGTTGTTCTCCCACAAGAACCACTCGGCTGATCCTTCTTCAATATGCCCTTCACCAACATGCAGTGTTTCCTTGATTGAATTAGCTCTCACACCAATATTTGCGTCTAGAGCCTTTGCATTGAGGGCTATCTGAAAACGGCTGTGGCGCTGAAGTTGCCTGTGAATGTGGAGTTGGTGGCATGTGAAACCCGCATGTGGAGCATTCGTTTGTGTGGGATGCTCTACCAGGTTCATTCCTAGATAATGCACTCAAAGGGCACTAAGCATAGAGTGTGAAAACTGAGTTTATTGAGAGCTGCTTGGAAGCCTGATGGTGTGTGAAGTTAGTGAGCCAAATGGAGTTGTTCTCCCACAAGAACCACTCGGCTGATCCTTCTTCAATATGCCCTTCACCAACATGCAGTGTTTCCTTGATTGAATTAGCTCTCACACCAATATTTGCGTCTAGAGCCTTTGCATTGAGGGCTATCTGAAAACGGCTGTGGCGCTGAAGTTGCCTGTGAATGTGGAGTTGGTGGCATGTGAAACCCGCAGTTGGAGCATTCGTTTGTGTGGGATGCTCTACCAGGTTCATTTCAGTCCTAGCCATACAAAGGGCACTAAGCATAGAGTGTGAAAACTGAGTTTCCTTGAGAGCTGCTTGGAAGCCTGATGGTGTGTGAAGTTAGTGAGCCAAATGGAGTTGTTCTCCCACAAGAACCACTCGGCTGATCCTTCTTCAATATGCCCTTAACCAACATGCAGTGTTTCCTTGATTGAATTAGCTCTCACACCAATATTTGCGTCTAGAGCCTTTGCATTGAGGGCTATCTGAAAACGGCTGTGGCGCTGAAGTTGCCTGTGAATGTGGAGTTGGTGGCATGTGAAACCCGCATGTGGAGCATTCATTTGTGTGGGATGCTCTACCAGGTTCATTCCTAGATAATGCACTCAAAGGGCACTAAGCATAGAGTGTGAAAACTGAGTTTCCTTGAGAGCTGCTTGGAAGCCTGATGGTGTGTGAAGTTAGTGAGCCAAATGGAGTTGTTCTCCCACAAGAACCACTCGGCTGATCCTTCTTCAATATGCCCTTCACCAACATGCAGTGTTTCCTTGATTGAATTAGCTCTCACACCAATATTTGCGTCTAGAGCCTTTGCATTGAGGGCTATCTGAAAATGGCTGTGGCGCTGAAGTTGCCTGTGAATGTGGAGTTGGTGGCATGTGAAACCCGCATGTGGAGCATTCGTTTGTGTGGGATGCTCTACCAGGTTTATTTCAGTCCTAGCCATACAAAGGACACTAAGCATAGAGTGTGAAAACTGAGTTTCCTTGAGAGCTGCTTGGAAGCCTGATGGTGTGTGAAGTTAGTGAGCCAAATGGAGTTGTTCTCCCACAAGAACCACTCGGCTGATCCTTCTTCAATATGCCCTTCACCAACATGCAGTGTTTCCTTGATTGAATTAGCTCTCACACCAATATTTGCGTCTAGAGCCTTTGCATTGAGGGCTATCTGAAAACGGCTGTGGTGCTGAAGTTGCCTGTGAATGTGGAGTTGGTGGCATGTGAAACCCACATGTGGAGCATTCGTTTGTGTGGGATGCTCTACCAGGTTCATTCCTAGATAATGCACTCAAAGGGCACTAAGCATAGAGTGTGAAAACTGAGTTTCCTTGAGAGCTGCTTGGAAGCCTGATGGTGTGTGAAGTTAGTGAGCCAAATGGAGTTGTTCTCCCACAAGAACCACTCGGCTGATCCTTCTTCAATATGCCCTTCACCAACATGCAGTGTTTCCTTGATTGAATTAGCTCTCACACCAATATTTGCGTCTAGAGCCTTTGCATTGAGGGCTATCTGAAAACGGCTGTGGCGCTGAAGTTGCCTGTGAATGTGGAGTTGGTGGCATGTGAAACCCGCATGTGGAGCATTCGTTTGTGTGGGATGCTCTACCAAGTTCATTCCTTGATAATGCACTCAAAGGGCACTAAGCATAGAGTGTGAAAACTGAGTTTCCTTGAGAGCTGCTTGGAAGCCTGATGGTGTGTGAAGTTAGTGAGCCAAATGGAGTTGTTCTCCCACAAGAATCACTCGGCTGATCCTTCTTCAATATGCCCTTCACCAACATGCAGTGTTTCCTTGATTGAATTAGCTTTCACACCAATATTTGCGTCTAGAGCCTTTGCATTGAGGGCTATCTGAAAACGGCTGTGGCGCTGAAGTTGCCTGTGAGTGTGGAGTTGGTGGCATGTTAAACCCGCAAGTGGAGCATTCGTTTGTGTGGGATGCTCTACCAGGTTCATTCCTAGATAATGCACTCAAAGGGCACTAAGCATAGAGTGTGAAAACTGAGTTTCCTTAAGAGCTGCTTGGAAGCCTGATGGTGTGTGAAGTTAGTGAGCCAAATGGAGTTGTTCTCCCAAAAGAACCACTCGGCTGATCCTTCTTCAATATGTCCTTCACCAACATGCATTGTTTCCTTGATTGAATTAGCTCTCACACCAATATTTGCGTCTAGAGCCTTTGCATTGAGGGCTATCTGAAAACGGCTGTGGCGCTGAAGTTGCCTGTGAATGTGGAGTTGGTGGCATGTGAAACCCGCATGTGGAGCATTCGTTTGTGTGGGATGCTCTACCAGGTTCAATCCTAGATCATGCACTCAAAGGGCACTAAACATAGAGTGTGAAAACTGAGTTTCCTTGAGAGCTGCTTGGAAGCCTGATGGTGTGTGAAGTTAGTGAGCCAAATGGAGTTGTTCTCCCACAAGAACCACTCGGCTGATCCTTCTTCAATATGCTCTTCACCAACATGCAGTGTTTCCTTGATTAAATTAGCTCTCACACCAATATTTGCGTCTAGAGCCTTTGCATTGAGGGCTATCTGAAAACGGCTGTGGCGCTGAAGTTGCCTGTGAATGTGGAGTTGGTGGCATGTGAAACCCGCATATGGAGCATTCGTTTGTGTGGGATGCTCTACCAGGTTTATTTCAGTCCTAGCCATACAAAGGGCACTAAGCATAGAGTGTGAAAACTGAGTTTCCTTGAGAGCTGCTTGGAAGCCTGATGGTGTGTGAAGTTAGTGAGCCAAATGGAGTTGTTCTCCCACAAGAACCACTCGGCTGATCCTTCTTCAATATGCCCTTCACCAACATGCAGTGTTTCCTTGATTGAATTAGCTCTCACACCAATATTTGCGTCTAGAGCCTTTGCATTGAGGGCTATCTGAAAACGGCTGTGGCGCTGAAGTTGCCTGTAAATGTGGAGTTGGTGGCATGTGAAACCCGCATGTGGAGCATTCGTTTGTGTGGGATGCTCTACCAGGTTCATTTCAGTCCTACCCATACAAAGGGCACTAAGCATAGAGTGTGAAAACTGAGTTTCCTTGAGAGCTGCTTGGAAGCCTGATGGTGTGTGAAGTTAGTGAGCCAAATGGAGTTGTTCTCCCACAAGAACCACTCGGCTGATCCTTCTTCAATATGCCCTTCACCAACATGCAGTGTTTCCTTGATTGAATTAGCTCTCACACCAATATTTGCGTCTAGAGCCTTTGCATTGAGGGCTATCTGAAAACGGCTGTGGCGCTGAAGTTGCCTGTGAATGTGGAGTTGGTGGCATGTCAAACCCGCATGTGGAGCATTCGTTTGTGTGGGATGCTCTACCAGGTTCAATCCTAGATCATGCACTCAAAGGGCACTAAACATAGAGTGTGAAAACTGAGTTTCCTTGAGAGCTGCTTGGAAGCCTGATGGTGTGTGAAGTTAGTGAGCCAAATGGAGTTGTTCTCCCACAGGAACCACTCGGCTGATCCTTCTTCAATATGCCCTTCACCAACATGCAGTGTTTCCTTGATTGAATTAGCTCTCACACCAATATTTGCGTCTAGAGCCTTTGCATTGAGGGCTATCTGAAAACGGCTGTGGCGCTGAAGTTGCCTGTGAGTGTGGAGTTGGTGGCATGTGAAACCCGCATGTGGAGCATTCGTTTGTGTGGGATGCTCTACCAGGTTCATTCCTAGATAATGCACTCAAAGGGCACTAAGCCTAGAGTGTGAAAACTGAGTTTCCTTGAGAGCTGCTTGGAAGCCTGATGGTGTGTGAAGTTAGTGAGCCAAATGGAGTTGTCCTCCCACAAGAACCACTCGGCTGATCCTTGTTCAATATGCCCTTCACCAACATGCAGTGTTTCCTTGATTGAATTAGCTCTCACACCAATATTTGCGTCTAGAGCCTTTGCATTGAGGGCTATCTGAAAACGGCTGTGGCGCTGAAGTTGCCTGTGAATGTGGAGTTGGTGGCATGTGAAACCCGCATGTGGAGCATTCGTTTGTGTGGGATGCTCTACCAGGTTCATTTCAGTCCTAGCCATACAAAGGGCACTAAACATAGAGTGTGAAAACTGAGTTTCCTTGAGAGCTGCTTGGAAGCCTGATGGTGTGTGAAGTTAGTGAGCCAAATGGAGTTGTTCTCCCACAAGAACCACTCGGCTGATCCTTCTTCAATATGCCCTTCACCAACATGCAGTGTTTCCTTGATTGAATTAGCTCTCACACCAATATTTGCGTCTAGAGCCTTTGCATTGAGGGCTATCTGAAAACGGCTGTGGCGCTGAAGTTGCCTGTGAGTGTGGAGTTGGTGGCATGTGAAACCCGCATGTGGAGCATTCGTTTGTGTGGGATGCTCTACCAGGTTCATTCCTAGATAATGCACTCAAAGGGCACTAAGCATAGAGTGTGAAAACTGAGTTTCCTTGAGAGCTGCTTGGAAGCCTGACGGTGTGTGAAGTTAGTGAGCCAAATGGAGTTGTTCTCCCACAAGAACCACTCGGCTGATCCTTCTTCAATATGCCCTTCACCAACATGCAGTGTTTCCTTGATTGAATTAGCTCTCACACCAATATTTGCGTCTAGAGCCTTTGCATTGAGGGCTATCTGAAAACGGCTGTGGCGCTGAAGTTGCCCGTGAATGTGGAGTTGGTGGCATGTCAAACCCGCATGTGGAGCATTCGTTTGTGTGGGATGCTCTACCAGGTTCAATGCTAGATAACGCACTCAAAGGGCACTAAACATAGAGTGTGAAAACTGAGTTTCCTTGAGAGCTGCTTGGAAGCCTGATGGTGTGTGAAGTTAGTGAGCCAAATGGAGTTGTTCTCCCACAAGAACCACTCGGCTGATCCTTCTTCAATATGCCCTTCACCAACATGCAGTGTTTCCTTGATTGAATTAGCTCTCACACCAATATTTGCGTCTAGAGCCTTTGCATTGAGGGCTATCTGAAAATGGCTGTGGCGCTGAAGTTGCCTGTGAGTGTGGAGTTGGTGGCATGTGAAACCCGCATGTGGAGCATTCGTTTGTGTGGGATGCTCTACCAGGTTCATTTCAGTCCTAGCCATACAAAGGGCACTAAACATAGAGTGTGAAAACTGAGTTTCCTTGAGAGCTGCTTGGAAGCCTGATGGTGTGTGAAGTTAGTGAGCCAAATGGAGTTGTTCTCCCACAAGAACCACTCGGCTGATCCTTCTTCAATATGCCCTTCACCAACATGCAGTGTTTCCTTGATTGAATTAGCTCTCACACCAATATTTGCGTCTAGAGCCTTTGCATTGAGGGCTATCTGAAAACGGCTGTGGTGCTGAAGTTGCCTGTGAATGTGGAGTTGGTGGCATGTGAAACAAACATGTGGAGCATTCGTTTGTGTGGGATGCTCTACCAGGTTCATTCCTAGATAATGCACTCAAAGGGCACTAAGCATAGAGTGTGAAAACTGAGTTTCCTTGAGAGCTGCTTGGAAGCCTGATGGTGTGTGAAGTTAGTGAGCCAAATGGAGTTGTTCTCCCACAAGAACCACTCGGCTGATCCTTCTTCAATATGCCCTTCACCAACATGCAGTGTTTCCTTGATTGAATTAGCTCTCACACCAATATTTGCGTCTAGAGCCTTTGCATTGAGGGCTATCTGAAAACGGCTGTGGCGCTGAAGTTGCCTGTGAGTGTGGAGTTGGTGGCATGTGAAACCCGCATGTGGAGCATTCGTTTGTGTGGGATGCTCTACCAAGTTCATTCCTTGATAATGCACTCAAAGGGCACTAAGCATAGAGTGTGAAAACTGAGTTTCCTTGAGAGCTGCTTGGAAGCCTGATGGTGTGTGAAGTTAGTGAGCCAAATGGAGTTGTTCTCCCACAAGAATCACTCGGCTGATCCTTCTTCAATATGCCCTTCACCAACATGCAGTGTTTCCTTGATTGAATTAGCTTTCACACCAATATTTGCGTCTAGAGCCTTTGCATTGAGGGCTATCTGAAAACGGCTGTGGCGCTGAAGTTGCCTGTGAGTGTGGAGTTGGTGGCATGTTAAACCCGCAAGTGGAGCATTCGTTTGTGTGGGATGCTCTACCAGGTTCATTCCTAGATAATGCACTCAAAGGGCACTAAGCATAGAGTGTGAAAACTGAGTTTCCTTAAGAGCTGCTTGGAAGCCTGATGGTGTGTGAAGTTAGTGAGCCAAATGGAGTTGTTCTCCCAAAAGAACCACTCGGCTGATCCTTCTTCAATATGTCCTTCACCAACATGCATTGTTTCCTTGATTGAATTAGCTCTCACACCAATATTTGCGTCTAGAGCCTTTGCATTGAGGGCTATCTGAAAACGGCTGTGGCGCTGAAGTTGCCTGTGAATGTGGAGTTGGTGGCATGTGAAACCCGCATGTGGAGCATTCGTTTGTGTGGGATGCTCTACCAGGTTCAATCCTAGATCATGCACTCAAAGGGCACTAAACATAGAGTGTGAAAACTGAGTTTCCTTGAGAGCTGCTTGGAAGCCTGATGGTGTGTGAAGTTAGTGAGCCAAATGGAGTTGTTCTCCCACAAGAACCACTCGGCTGATCCTTCTTCAATATGCCCTTCACCAACATGCAGTGTTTCCTTGATTAAATTAGCTCTCACACCAATATTTGCGTCTAGAGCCTTTGCATTGAGGGCTATCTGAAAACGGCTGTGGCGCTGAAGTTGCCTGTGAATGTGGAGTTGGTGGCATGTGAAACCCGCATATGGAGCATTCGTTTGTGTGGGATGCTCTACCAGGTTTATTTCAGTCCTAGCCATACAAAGGGCACTAAGCATAGAGTGTGAAAACTGAGTTTCCTTGAGAGCTGCTTGGAAGCCTGATGGTGTGTGAAGTTAGTGAGCCAAATGGAGTTGTTCTCCCACAAGAACCACTCGGCTGATCCTTCTTCAATATGCCCTTCACCAACATGCAGTGTTTCCTTGATTGAATTAGCTCTCACACCAATATTTGCGTCTAGAGCCTTTGCATTGAGGGTTATCTGAAAACGGCTGTGGCGCTGAAGTTGCCTGTAAATGTGGAGTTGGTGGCATGTGAAACCCGCATGTGGAGCATTCGTTTGTGTGGGATGCTCTACCAGGTTCATTTCAGTCCTACCCATACAAAGGGCACTAAGCATAGAGTGTGAAAACTGAGTTTCCTTGAGAGCTGCTTGGAAGCCTGATGGTGTGTGAAGTTAGTGAGCCAAATGGAGTTGTTCTCCCACAAGAACCACTCGGCTGATCCTTCTTCAATATGCCCTTCACCAACATGCAGTGTTTCCTTGATTGAATTAGCTCTCACACCAATATTTGCGTCTAGAGCCTTTGCATTGAGGGCTATCTGAAAACGGCTGTGGCGCTGAAGTTGCCTGTGAATGTGGAGTTGGTGGCATGTGAAACCCGCATGTGGAGCATTCGTTTGTGTGGGATGCTCTACCAGGTTCAATCCTAGATCATGCACTCAAAGGGCACTAAACATAGAGTGTGAAAACTGAGTTTCCTTGAGAGCTGCTTGGAAGCCTGATGGTGTGTGAAGTTAGTGAGCCAAATGGAGTTGTTCTCCCACAAGAACCACTCGGCTGATCCTTCTTCAATATGCCCTTAACCAACATGCAGTGTTTCCTTGATTGAATTAGCTCTCACACCAATATTTGCGTCTAGAGCCTTTGCATTGAGGGCTATCTGAAAACGGCTGTGGCGCTGAAGTTGCCTGTGAATGTGGAGTTGGTGGCATGTGAAACCCGCATGTGGAGCATTCGTTTGTGTGGGATGCTCTACCAGGTTCAATCCTAGATCATGCACTCAAAGGGCACTAAACATAGAGTGTGAAAACTGAGTTTCCTTGAGAGCTGCTTGGAAGCCTGATGGTGTGTGAAGTTAGTGAGCCAAATGGAGTTGTTCTCCCACAAGAACCACTCGGCTGATCCTTCTTCAGTATGCCCTTCACCAACATGCAGTGTTTCCTTGATTGAATTAGCTCTCACACCAATATTTGCGTCTAGAGCCTTTGCATTGAGGGCTATCTGAAAACGGCTGTGGCGCTGAAGTTGCCTGTGAGTGTGGAGTTGGTGGCATGTGAAACCCGCATGTGGAGCATTCGTTTGTGTGGGATGCTCTACCAGGTTCATTCCTAGATAATGCACTCAAAGGGCACTAAGCCTAGAGTGTGAAAACTGAGTTTCCTTGAGAGCTGCTTGGAAGCCTGATGGTGTGTGAAGTTAGTGAGCCAAATGGAGTTGTTCTCCCACAAGAACCACTCGGCTGATCCTTCTTCAATATGCCCTTCACCAACATGCAGTGTTTCCTTGATTGAATTAGCTCTCACACCAATATTTGCGTCTAGAGCCTTTGCATTGAGGGCTATCTGAAAACGGCTGTGGCGCTGAAGTTGCCCGTGAATGTGGAGTTGGTGGCATGTCAAACCCGCATGTGGAGCATTCGTTTGTGTGGGATGCTCTACCAGGTTCATTCCTAGATAATGCACTCAAAGGGCACTAAGCATAGAGTGTGAAAACTGAGTTTCCTTAAGAGCTGCTTGGAAGCCTGATGGTGTGTGAAGTTAGTGAGCCAAATGGAGTTGTTCTCCCAAAAGAACCACTCGGCTGATCCTTCTTCAATATGTCCTTCACCAACATGCATTGTTTCCTTGATTGAATTAGCTCTCACACCAATATTTGCGTCTAGAGCCTTTGCATTGAGGGCTATCTGAAAACGGCTGTGGCGCTGAAGTTGCCTGTGAATGTGGAGTTGGTGGCATGTGAAACCCGCATGTGGAGCATTCGTTTGTGTGGGATGCTCTACCAGGTTCAATCCTAGATCATGCACTCAAAGGGCACTAAACATAGAGTGTGAAAACTGAGTTTCCTTGAGAGCTGCTTGGAAGCCTGATGGTGTGTGAAGTTAGTGAGCCAAATGGAGTTGTTCTCCCACAAGAACCACTCGGCTGATCCTTCTTCAATATGCCCTTCACCAACATGCAGTGTTTCCTTGATTAAATTAGCTCTCACACCAATATTTGCGTCTAGAGCCTTTGCATTGAGGGCTATCTGAAAACGGCTGTGGCGCTGAAGTTGCCTGTGAATGTGGAGTTGGTGGCATGTGAAACCCGCATATGGAGCATTCGTTTGTGTGGGATGCTCTACCAGGTTTATTTCAGTCCTAGCCATACAAAGGGCACTAAGCATAGAGTGTGAAAACTGAGTTTCCTTGAGAGCTGCTTGGAAGCCTGATGGTGTGTGAAGTTAGTGAGCCAAATGGAGTTGTTCTCCCACAAGAACCACTCGGCTGATCCTTCTTCAATATGCCCTTCACCAACATGCAGTGTTTCCTTGATTGAATTAGCTCTCACACCAATATTTGCGTCTAGAGCCTTTGCATTGAGGGCTATCTGAAAACGGCTGTGGCGCTGAAGTTGCCTGTAAATGTGGAGTTGGTGGCATGTGAAACCCGCATGTGGAGCATTCGTTTGTGTGGGATGCTCTACCAGGTTCATTTCAGTCCTACCCATACAAAGGGCACTAAGCATAGAGTGTGAAAACTGAGTTTCCTTGAGAGCTGCTTGGAAGCCTGATGGTGTGTGAAGTTAGTGAGCCAAATGGAGTTGTTCTCCCACAAGAACCACTCGGCTGATCCTTCTTCAATATGCCCTTCACCAACATGCAGTGTTTCCTTGATTGAATTAGCTCTCACACCAATATTTGCGTCTAGAGCCTTTGCATTGAGGGCTATCTGAAAACGGCTGTGGCGCTGAAGTTGCCTGTGAATGTGGAGTTGGTGGCATGTGAAACCCGCATGTGGAGCATTCGTTTGTGTGGGATGCTCTACCAGGTTCAATCCTAGATCATGCACTCAAAGGGCACTAAACATAGAGTGTGAAAACTGAGTTTCCTTGAGAGCTGCTTGGAAGCCTGATGGTGTGTGAAGTTAGTGAGCCAAATGGAGTTGTTCTCCCACAAGAACCACTCGGCTGATCCTTCTTCAATATGCCCTTAACCAACATGCAGTGTTTCCTTGATTGAATTAGCTCTCACACCAATATTTGCGTCTAGAGCCTTTGCATTGAGGGCTATCTGAAAACGGCTGTGGCGCTGAAGTTGCCTGTGAATGTGGAGTTGGTGGCATGTGAAACCCGCATGTGGAGCATTCGTTTGTGTGGGATGCTCTACCAGGTTCAATCCTAGATCATGCACTCAAAGGGCACTAAACATAGAGTGTGAAAACTGAGTTTCCTTGAGAGCTGCTTGGAAGCCTGATGGTGTGTGAAGTTAGTGAGCCAAATGGAGTTGTTCTCCCACAAGAACCACTCGGCTGATCCTTCTTCAGTATGCCCTTCACCAACATGCAGTGTTTCCTTGATTGAATTAGCTCTCACACCAATATTTGCGTCTAGAGCCTTTGCATTGAGGGCTATCTGAAAACGGCTGTGGCGCTGAAGTTGCCTGTGAGTGTGGAGTTGGTGGCATGTGAAACCCGCATGTGGAGCATTCGTTTGTGTGGGATGCTCTACCAGGTTCATTCCTAGATAATGCACTCAAAGGGCACTAAGCCTAGAGTGTGAAAACTGAGTTTCCTTGAGAGCTGCTTGGAAGCCTGATGGTGTGTGAAGTTAGTGAGCCAAATGGAGTTGTTCTCCCACAAGAACCACTCGGCTGATCCTTCTTCAATATGCCCTTCACCAACATGCAGTGTTTCCTTGATTGAATTAGCTCTCACACCAATATTTGCGTCTAGAGCCTTTGCATTGAGGGCTATCTGAAAACGGCTGTGGCGCTGAAGTTGCCCGTGAATGTGGAGTTGGTGGCATGTCAAACCCGCATGTGGAGCATTCGTTTGTGTGGGATGCTCTACCAGGTTCAATGCTAGATCATGCACTCAAAGGGCACTAAACATAGAGTGTGAAAACTGAGTTTCCTTGAGAGCTGCTTGGAAGCCTGATGGTGTGTGAAGTTAGTGAGCCAAATGGAGTTGTTCTCCCACAAGAACCACTCGGCTGATCCTTCTTCAATATGCCCTTAACCAACATGCAGTGTTTCCTTGATTGAATTAGCTCTCACACCAATATTTGCGTCTAGAGCCTTTGCATTGAGGGCTATCTGAAAACGGCTGTGGCGCTGAAGTTGCCTGTGAATGTGGAGTTGGTGGCATGTGAAACCCGCATGTGGAGCATTCGTTTGTGTGGGATGCTCTATCAGGTTCATTCCTAGATAATGCACTCAAAGGGCACTAAGCATAGAGTGTGAAAACTGAGTTTCCTTGAGAGCTGCTTGGAAGCCTGATGGTGTGTGAAGTTAGTGAGCCAAATGGAGTTGTTCTCCCACAAGAACCACTCGGCTGATCCTTCTTCAATATGCCCTTCACCAACATGCAGTGTTTCCTTGATTGAATTAGCTCTCACACCAATATTTGCGTCTAGAGCCTTTGCATTGAGGGCTATCTGAAAACGGCTGTGGCGCTGAAGTTGCCTGTGAGTGTGGAGTTGGTGGCATGTGAAACCCGCATGTGGAGCATTCGTTTGTGTGGGATGCTCTACCAGGTTCATTCCTAGATAATGCACTCAAAGGGCACTAAACATAGAGTGTGAAAACTGAGTTTCCTTGAGAGCTGCTTGGAAGCCTGATGGTGTGTGAAGTTAGTGAGCCAAATGGAGTTGTTCTCCCACAAGAACCACTCGGCTGATCCTTCTTCAATATGCCCTTCACCAACATGCAGTGTTTCCTTGATTGAATTAGCTCTCACACCAATATTTGCGTCTAGAGCCTTTGCATTGAGGGCTATCTGAAAACGGCTGTGGCGCTGAAGTTGCCTGTGAGTGTGGAGTTGGTGGCATGTGAAACCCGCATGTGGAGCATTCGTTTGTGTGGGATGCTCTACCAGGTTCATTCCTAGATAATGCACTCAAAGGGCACTAAGCATAGAGTGTGAAAACTGAGTTTCCTTGAGAGCTGCTTGGAAGCCTGATGGTGTGTGAAGTTAGTGAGCCAAATGGAGTTGTTCTCCCACAAGAACCACTCGGCTGATCCTTCTTCAATATGCCCTTCACCAACATGCAGTGTTTCCTTGATTGAATTAGCTCTCACACCAATATTGGCGTCTAGAGCCTTTGCATGGAGGGCTATCTGAAAACGGCTGTGGCGCTGAAGTTGCCTGTGAGTGTGGAGTTGGTGGCATGTGAAACCCGCATGTGGAGCATTCGTTTGTGTGGGATGCTCTACCAGGTTCATTCCTAGATAATGCACTCAAAGGGCACTAAACATAGAGTGTGAAAACTGAGTTTCCTTGAGAGCTGCTTGGAAGCCTGATGGTGTGTGAAGTTAGTGAGCCAAATGGAGTTGTTCTCCCACAAGAACCGCTCGGCTGATCCTTCTTCAATATGCCCTTCACCAACATGCAGTGTTTCCTTGATTGAATTAGCTCTCACACCAATATTTGCGTCTAGAGCCTTTGCATTGAGGGCTATCTGAAAACGGCTGTGGCGCTGAAGTTGCCTGTGAATGTGGAGTTGGTGGCATGTGAAACCCGCATGTGGAGCATTCGTTTGTGTGGGATGCTCTACCAGGTTTATTTCAGTCCTAGCCATACAAAGGGCACTAAGCATAGAGTGTGAAAACTGAGTTTCCTTGAGAGCTGCTTGGAAGCCTGATGGTGTGTGAAGTTAGTGAGCCAAATGGAGTTGTTCTCCCACAAGAACCACTCGGCTGATCCTTCTTCAATATGCCCTTCACCAACATGCAGTGTTTCCTTGATTGAATTAGCTCTCACACCAATATTTGCGTCTAGAGCCTTTGCATTGAGGGCTATCTGAAAACGACTGTGGCGCTGAAGTTGCCTGTGAATGTGGAGTTGGTGGCATGTGAAACCCGCATGTGGAGCATTCGTTTGTGTGGGATGCTCTACCAGGTTCATTTCAGTCCTACCATACAAAGGGCACTAAGCATAGAGTGTGAAAACTGAGTTTCCTTGAGAGCTGCTTGGAAGCCTGATGGTGTGTGAAGTTAGTGAGCCAAATGGAGTTGTTCTCCCACAAGAACCACTCGGCTGATCCTTCTTCAATATGCCCTTCACCAACATGCAGTGTTTCCTTGATTGAATTAGCTCTCACACCAATATTTGCGTCTAGAGCCTTTGCATTGAGGGCTATCTGAAAACGGCTGTGGCGCTGAAGTTGCCTGTGAATGTGGAGTTGGTGGCATGTCAAACCCGCATGTGGAGCATTCGTTTGTGTGGATGCTCTACCAGGTTCATTCCTAGATAATGCACTCAAAGGGCACTAAACATAGAGTGTGAAAACTGAGTTTCCTTGAGAGCTGCTTGGAAGCCTGATGGTGTGTGAAGTTAGTGAGCCAAATGGAGTTGTTCTCCCACAAGAACCACTCGGCTGATCCTTCTTCAATATGCCCTTAACCAACATGCAGTGTTTCCTTGATTGAATTAGCTCTCACACCAATATTTGCGTCTAGAGCCTTTGCATTGAGGGCTATCTGAAAACGGCTGTGGCGCTGAAGTTGCCTGTGAATGTGGAGTTGGTGGCATGTGAAACCCGCATGTGGAGCATTCGTTTGTGTGGGATGCTCTACCAGGTTCATTTCAGTCCTAGCCATACAAAGGGCACTAAGCATAGAGTGTGAAAACTGAGTTTCCTTGAGAGCTGCTTGGAAGCCTGATGGTGTGTGAAGTTAGTGAGCCAAATGGAGTTGTTCTCCCACAAGAACCACTCGGCTGATCCTTCTTCAATATGCCCTTCACCAACATGCAGTGTTTCCTTGATTGAATTAGCTCTCACACCAATATTTGCGTCTAGAGCCTTTGCATTGAGGGCTATCTGAAAACGGCTGTGGCGCTGAAGTTGCCTGTGAGTGTGGAGTTGGTGGCATGTGAAACCCGCATGTGGAGCATTCGTTTGTGTGGGATGCTCTACCAGGTTCATTCCTAGATAATGCACTCAAAGGGCACTAAGCATAGAGTGTGAAAACTGAGTTCCTTGAGAGCTGCTTGGAAGCCTGACGGTGTGTGAAGTTAGTGAGCCAAATGGAGTTGTTCTCCCACAAGAACCACTCGGCTGATCCTTCTTCAATATGCCCTTCACCAACATGCAGTGTTTCCTTGATTGAATTAGCTCTCACACCAATATTTGCGTCTAGAGCCTTTGCATTGAGGGCTATCTGAAAACGGCTGTGGCGCTGAAGTTGCCCGTGAATGTGGAGTTGGTGCATGTCAAACCCGCATGTGGAGCATTCGTTTGTGTGGGATGCTCTACCAGGTTCAATGCTAGATCATGCACTCAAAGGGCACTAAACATAGAGTGTGAAAACTGAGTTTCCTTGAGAGCTGCTTGGAAGCCTGATGGTGTGTGAAGTTAGTGAGCCAAATGGAGTTGTTCTCCCACAAGAACCACTCGGCTGATCCTTCTTCAATATGCCCTTAACCAACATGCAGTGTTTCCTTGATTGAATTAGCTCTCACACCAATATTTGCGTCTAGAGCCTTTGCATTGAGGGCTATCTGAAAACGGCTGTGGCGCTGAAGTTGCCTGTGAATGTGGAGTTGGTGGCATGTGAAACCCGCATGTGGAGCATTCGTTTGTGTGGGATGCTCTACCAGGTTCATTCCTAGATAATGCACTCAAAGGGCACTAAGCATAGAGTGTGAAAACTGAGTTTCCTGAGAGCTGCTTGGAAGCCTGATGGTGTGTGAAGTTAGTGAGCCAAATGGAGTTGTTCTCCCACAAGAACCACTCGGCTGATCCTTCTTCAATATGCCCTTCACCAACATGCAGTGTTTCCTTGATTGAATTAGCTCTCACACCAATATTTGCGTCTAGAGCCTTTGCATGAGGGCTATCTGAAAACGGCTGTGGCGCTGAAGTTGCCTGTGAGTGTGGAGTTGGTGGCATGTGAAACCCGCATGTGGAGCATTCGTTTGTGTGGGATGCTCTACCAGGTTCATTCCTAGATAATGCACTCAAAGGGCACTA
>NW_026698677.1:0-49412 GCF_030435755.1 Ochotona princeps
AGCCGAGTGGTTCTTGTGGGAGAACAACTCCATTTGGTTCACTAACTTCACACACCATCAGGCTTCCAAGCAGCTCTCAAGGAAACTCAGTTTTCACACTCTATGCTTAGTGCCCTTTGAGTGCCTAGGACTGAAATGAATATTGATGAGCATCCCACACAAACGAATGCTCCACATGCGGGTTTCACATGCCACCAACTCCACATTCACAGGCAACGTCAGCGCCACAGCCGTTTTCAGATAGCCCTCAATGCAAAGGCTCTAGACGCAAATATTTGTGTGAGAGCTAATTCAGTGAAGGAAACACTGCATGTTGGTGAAGGGCATATTGAAGAAGGATCAGCCGAGTGGTTCTTGTGGGAGAGCAACTCCATTTGGCTCACTAACTTCACACACCATCAGGCTTCCAAGTAGCTCTCAAGGAAACTCAGTTTTCACACTCTATGCTTAGTGCCCTTTGAGTGCATTATCTAGAAATGAACCTGGTAGAGCATCCCACACAAACAAATGCTCCACATGCGGGTTTCACATGCCACCAACTCCACATTCACAGGCAACTTCAGCGCCACCGCCGTTTTCAGATAGCCCTCAATGCAAAGGCTCTAGATGCAAATATTGGTGTGAGAGCTAATTCAATGAAGGAAACACTGCATGTTGGTGAAGGGCATATTGAAGAAGGATCAGCCGAGTGGTTCTTGTGGGAGAGCCACTCCATTTGGCTCACTAACTTCACACACCATCAGGCTTCCAAGCAGCTCTCAAGGAAACTCAGTTTTCACACTCTATGCTTAGTGCCCTTTGAGTGCCTAGGACTGAAAAGAATATTGCTGAGCATCCCACACAAATGAATGCTCCATATGCGGGTTTCACATGCCACCAACTCGACATTCACAGGCAACTTCAGCGCCACAGCCGTTTTCAGATAGCCCTCAATGCAAAGGCTCTAGACGCAAATATTGGTGTGAGAGCTAATTCAATGAAGGAAACACTGCATGTTGGTGAAGGGCATATTGAAGAAGGATCAGCCGAGTGGTTCTTGTGGGAGAACAACTCCATTTGGCTCACTAACTTCACACACCATCAGGCTTCCAAGCAGCTCTCAAGGAAACTCAGTTTTCACACTCTATGTTTAGTGCCCTTTGAGTGCATTATCTAGGAATGAACCTGATAGAGCATCCCACACAAACAAATGCTCCACATGCGGGTTTCACATGCCACCAACTCCACATTCTCAGGCAACTTCAGCGCCACAGCCATTTTCAGATAGCCCTCAATGCAAAGGCTCTAGACGCCTATATTGGTGTGAGAGCTAATTCAATCAAGGAAACACTGCATGTTGGTGAAGGGCATATTGAAGAAGGATCAGCAAAGTGGTTCTTGTGGGAGAACAACTCCATTTGGCTCACTAACTTCACACACCATCAGGCGTCCAAGCAGTTCTCAAGGAAACTCAGTTTTCACACTCTATGCTTAGTGCCCTTTGAATGCATTATCTAGGAATGAACCTGGTAGAGCATCCCACACAAACGAATGCTCCACATGCGGGTTTCACATGCCACCAACTCCACATTCTCAGGCAAATTCAGCGCCACAGCCATTTTCAGATAGCCCTCAATGCAAAGGCTCTAGACGCAAATATTGGTGTGAGAGCTAATTCAGTGAAGGAAACACTGCATGTTGGTGAAGGGCATATTGAAGAAGGATCAGCCGAGTGGTTCTTGTGGAGAACAACTCCATTTGGCTCACTAACTTCACACACCATCAGGCTTCCAAGCAGCTCTCAAGGAAACTCAGTTTTCACACTCTATGCTTAGTGCGCTTTGAGTGCCTAGGACTGAAATGAAGCTTGGTGAGCATCCCACACAAACAAATGCTCCACATGTGGGTTTCACATGCCACCAACTCCACATTCTCAGGCAACTTCAGCGCCACAGCCGTTTTCAGATAGCCCTCAATGTAAAGGCTCTAGATGCAAATATTGGTGTGAGAGCTAATTCAATCAAGGAAACACTGCATGTTGGTGAAGGGCATATTGAAGAAGGATCAGCCGAGTGGTTCTTGTGGGAGAACAACTCCATTTGGCTCACTAACTTCACACACCATCAGGCTTCCAAACAGCTCTCAAGGAAACTCAGTTTTCACACTCTATGCTTAGTGCCCTTTGAGTGCATTATCTAGGAATGAACCTGGTAGAGCATCCCACACAAACGAATGCTCCACATGCGGGTTTCACATGCCACCAACTCCACATTCACGGGCAACGTCAGCACCATAGCCGTTTTCAGATAGCCCTCAATGCAAAGGCTCTAGACGCAAATATTGGTGTGAGAGCTAATTCAATGAAGGAAACACTGCATGTTGGTGAAGGGCATATTGAAGAAGGATCAGCCGAGTGGTTCTTGTGGGAGAACAACTCCATTTGGCTCACTAACTTCACACACCATCAGGCTTCCAAGCAGCTCTCAAGGAAACTCAGTTTTCACACTCTATGCTTAGTGCCCTTTGAGTGCACTATCTAGGAATGAACCTGGTAGAGCATCCCACACAAACGAATGCTCCACATGCGGGTTTCACATGCCACCAACTCCACATTCTCAGGCAACTTCAGCGCCACAGCCGTTTTCAGATAGCCCTCAATGCAAAGGCTCTAGACGCAAATATTGGTGTGAGAGCTAATTCAATGAAGGAAACACTGCATGTTGGTGAAGGGCATATTGAAGAAGGATCAGCCGAGTGGTTCTTGTGGGAGAACAACTCCATTTGGCTCACTAACTTCACACACCATCAGGCTTCCAAGCAGCTCTCAAGGAAACTCAGTTTTCACACTCTATGCTTAGTGCGCTTTGAGTGCACTATCTAGGAATGAACCTGGTAGAGCATCCCACACAAACGAATGCTCCACATGCGGGTTTCACATGCCACCAACTCCACATTCTCAGGCAACTTCAGCCCCACAGCCGTTTTCAGATAGCCCTCAATGCAAAGGCTCTAGACGCAAATATTGGTGTGAGAGCTAATTCAATCAAAGAAACACTGCCTGTTGGTGAAGGGCATATTGAAGAAGGATCAGCCGAGTGGTTCTTGTGGGAGAACAACTCCATTTGGCTCACTAACTTCACAAACCATCAGGCTTCCAAGCAGCTCTCAAGGAAACTAAGTTTTTACACTCTATGCTTAGTGCCCTTTGAGTGCCTAGGACTGAAATGAAGCTTGGTGAGCATCGCACACAAACGAATGCTCCACATGTGTGTTTCACATGCCACCAACTCCACATTCACAGGCAACTTCAGCGCCACAGCCGTTTTCAAATAGCCCTCAATGTAAAGGCTCTAGATGCAAATATTGGTGTGAGAGCTAATTCAATGAAGGAAACACTGCATGTTGGTGAAGGTCATATTGAAGAAGGATCAGCCGAGTGGTTCTTGTGGGAGAGCAACTCCATTTGGCTCACTAACTTCACACACCATCAGGCTTCCAAGTAGCTCTCAAGGAAACTCAGTTTTCACACTCTATGCTTAGTGCCCTTTGAGTGCATTATCTAGGAATGAACCTGGTAGAGCATCCCACACAAACAAATGCTCCACATGCGGGGTTTCACATGCCACCAACTCCACATTCTCGGGCAACTTCAGCGCCACAGCCGTTTTCAGATAGCCCTCAATGCAAAGGCTCTAGACGCAAATATTGGTGTGAGAGCTAATTCAATCAAGGAAACACTGCATGTTGGTGAAGGGCATATTGAAGAAGGATCAGCCGAGTGGTTCTTGTGGGAGAACAACTCCATTTGGTTCACTAACTTCACACACCATCAGGCTTCCAAGCAGCTCTCAAGGAAACTCAGTTTTCACACTCTATGCTTAGTGCCCTTTGAGTGCCTAGGACTGAAATGAATATTGATGAGCATCCCACACAAACGAATGCTCCACATGCGGGTTTCACATGCCACCAACTCCACATTCACAGGCAACGTCAGCGCCACAGCCGTTTTCAGATAGCCCTCAATGCAAAGGCTCTAGATGCAAATATTTGTGTGAGAGCTAATTCTATGAAGGAAACACTGCATGTTGGTGAAGGGCATATTGAAGAAGGATCAGCCGAGTGGTTCTTGTGGGAGAGCAACTCCATTTGGCTCACTAACTTCACACACCATCAGGCTTCCAAGTAGCTCTCAAGGAAACTCAGTTTTCACACTCTATGCTTAGTGCCCTTTGAGTGCATTATCTAGAAATGAACCTGGTAGAGCATCCCACACAAACGAATGCTCCACATGCGGGTTTCACATGCCACCAACTCCACATTCTCAGGCAAATTCAGCGCCACAGCCATTTTCAGATAGCCCTCAATGCAAAGGCTCTAGACGCCAATATTGGTGTGAGAGCTAATTCAGTGAAGGAAACACTGCATGTTGGTGAAGGGCATATTGAAGAAGGATCAGCCGAGTGGTTCTTGTGGGAGAACAACTCCATTTGGCTCACTAACTTCACACACCATCAGGCTTCCAAGCAGCTCTCAAGGAAACTCAGTTTTCACACTCTATGCTTAGTGCGCTTTGAGTGCCTAGGACTGAAATGAAGCTTGGTGAGCATCCCACACAAACAAATGCTCCACATGTGGGTTTCACATGCCACCAACTCCACATTCTCAGGCAACTTCAGCGCCACAGCCGTTTTCAGATAGCCCTCAATGTAAAGGCTCTAGATGCAAATATTGGTGTGAGAGCTAATTCAATCAAGGAAACACTGCATGTTGGTGAAGGGCATATTGAAGAAGGATCAGCCGAGTGGTTCTTGTGGGAGAACAACTCCATTTGGCTCACTAACTTCACACACCATCAGGCTTCCAAGCAGCTCTCAAGGAAACTCAGTTTTCACACTCTATGCTTAGTGCCCTTTGAGTGCATTATCTAGGAATGAACCTGGTAGAGCATCCCACACAAACGAATGCTCCACATGCGGGTTTCACATGCCACCAACTCCACATTCACGGGCAACGTCAGCACCATAGCCGTTTTCAGATAGCCCTCAATGCAAAGGCTCTAGACGCAAATATTGGTGTGAGAGCTAATTCAATGAAGGAAACACTGCATGTTGGTGAAGGGCATATTGAAGAAGGATCAGCCGAGTGGTTCTTGTGGGAGAACAACTCCATTTGGCTCACTAACTTCACACACCATCAGGCTTCCAAGCAGCTCTCAAGGAAACTCAGTTTTCACACTCTATGCTTAGTGCCCTTTGAGTGCACTATCTAGGAATGAACCTGGTAGAGCATCCCACACAAACGAATGCTCCACATGCGGGTTTCACATGCCACCAACTCCACATTCTCAGGCAACTTCAGCGCCACAGCCGTTTTCAGATAGCCCTCAATGCAAAGGCTCTAGACGCAAATATTGGTGTGAGAGCTAATTCAATGAAGGAAACACTGCATGTTGGTGAAGGGCATATTGAAGAAGGATCAGCCGAGTGGTTCTTGTGGGAGAACAACTCCATTTGGCTCACTAACTTCACACACCATCAGGCTTCCAAGCAGCTCTCAAGGAAACTCAGTTTTCACACTCTATGCTTAGTGCCCTTTGAGTGCCTCGGACTGAAATGAATATTGGTGAGCATCCCACACAAACGAATGCTCCACATGCGGGTTTCACATGCCACCAACTCCACATTCACAGGCAACGTCAGCGCCACAGCCGTTTTCAGATAGCTCTCAATGCAAAGGCTCTAGATGCAAATATTTGTGTGAGAGCTAATTCAATCAAGGAAACACTGCATGTTGGTGAAAGGCATATTGAAGAAGGATCAGAGGAGTGGTTCTTGTGGGAGAGCAACTCCATTTGGCTCACTAACTACACACACCATCAGGCTTCCAAGTAGCTCTCAAGGAAACTCAGTTTTCACACTCTATGCTTAGTGCCCTTTGAGTGCATTATCTAGGAATGAACCTGGTAGAGCATCCCACACAAACAAATGCTCCACATGCGGGTTTAACATGCCACCAACTCCACATTCTCAGGCAACTTCAGCGCCACAGCCATTTTCAGATAGCCCTCAATGCAAAGGCTCTAGACGCAAATATTGGTGTGAGAGCTAATTCAATGAAGGAAACACTGCATGTTGGTGAAGGGCATATTGAAGAAGGATCAGCCGAGTGGTTCTTGTGGGAGAACAACTCCATTTGGCTCACTAACTTCACAAACCATCAGGCTTCCAAGCAGCTCTCAAGGAAACTAAGTTTTTACACTCTATGCTTAGTGCCCTTTGAGTGCCTAGGACTGAAATGAAGCTTGGTGAGCATCGCACACAAACGAATGCTCCACATGTGTGTTTCACATGCCACCAACTCCACATTCACAGGCAACTTCAGCGCCACAGCCCTTTTCAAATAGCCCTCAATGTAAAGGCTCTAGATGCAAATATTGGTGTGAGAGCTAATTCAATGAAGGAAACACTGCATGTTGGTGAAGGTCATATTGAAGAAGGATCAGCCGAGTGGTTCTTGTGGGAGAGCAACTCCATTTGGCTCACTAACTTCACACACCATCAGGCTTCCAAGTAGCTCTCAAGGAAACTCAGTTTTCACACTCTATGCTTAGTGCCCTTTGAGTGCATTATCTAGGAATGAACCTGGTAGAGCATCCCACACAAACAAATGCTCCACATGCGGGTTTCACATGCCACCAACTCCACATTCTCGGGCAACTTCAGCGCCACAGCCGTTTTCAGATAGCCCTCAATGCAAAGGCTCTAGACGCAAATATTGGTGTGAGAGCTAATTCAATCAAGGAAACACTGCATGTTGGTGAAGGGCATATTGAAGAAGGATCAGCCGAGTGGTTCTTGTGGGAGAACAACTCCATTTGGTTCACTAACTTCACACACCATCAGGCTTCCAAGCAGCTCTCAAGGAAACTCAGTTTTCACACTCTATGCTTAGTGCCCTTTGAGTGCCTAGGACTGAAATGAATATTGATGAGCATCCCACACAAACGAATGCTCCACATGCGGGTTTCACATGCCACCAACTCCACATTCACAGGCAACTTCAGCGCCACAGCCGTTTTCAGATAGCCCTCAATGCAAAGGCTCTAGACGCAAATATTGGTGTGAGAGCTAATTCAGTGAAGGAAACACTGCATGTTGGTGAAGGGCATATTGAAGAAGGATCAGCCGAGTGGTTCTTGTGGGAGAGCAACTCCATTTGGCTCACTAACTTCACACACCATCAGGCTTCCAAGTAGCTCTCAAGGAAACTCAGTTTTCACACTCTATGCTTAGTGCCCTTTGAGTGCATTATCTAGAAATGAACCTGGTAGAGCATCCCACACAAACAAATGCTCCACATGCGGGTTTCACATGCCACCAACTCCACATTCACAGGCAACTTCAGCGCCACAGTCGTTTTCAGATAGCCCTCACAGCAAAGGCTCTAGACGCCAATATTGGTGTGAGAGCTAATTCAATCAAGGAAACACTGCATGTTGGTGAAGGGCATATTGAAGAAGGATCAGCCAAGTGGTTCTTGTTGGAGAACAACTCCATTTGGCTCACTAACTTCACACACCATCAGGCTTCCAAACAGCTCTCAAGGAAACTCAGTTTTCACACTCTATGCTTAGTGCGCTTTGAGTGCCTAGGACTGAAATGAAGCTTGGTGAGCATCCCACACAAACAAATGCTCCACATGTGGGTTTCACATGCCACCAACTCCACATTCTCAGGCAACTTCAGCGCCACAGCCGTTTTCAGATAGCCCTCAATGTAAAGGCTCTAGATGCAAATATTGGTGTGAGAGCTAATTCAATCAAGGAAACACTGCATGTTGGTGAAGGGCATATTGAAGAAGGATCAGCCGAGTGGTTCTTGTGGGAGAACAACTCCATTTGGCTCACTAACTTCACACACCATCAGGCTTCCAAGCAGCTCTCAAGGAAACTCAGTTTTCACACTCTATGCTTAGTGCCCTTTGAGTGCATTATCTAGGAATGAACCTGGTAGAGCATCCCACACAAACGAATGCTCCACATGCGGGTTTCACATGCCACCAACTCCACATTCACGGGCAACGTCAGCACCATAGCCGTTTTCAGATAGCCCTCAATGCAAAGGCTCTAGACGCAAATATTGGTGTGAGAGCTAATTCAATGAAGGAAACACTGCATGTTGGTGAAGGGCATATTGAAGAAGGATCAGCCGAGTGGTTCTTGTGGGAGAACAACTCCATTTGGCTCACTAACTTCACACACCATCAGGCTTCCAAGCAGCTCTCAAGGAAACTCAGTTTTCACACTCTATGCTTAGTGCCCTTTGAGTGCACTATCTAGGAATGAACCTGGTAGAGCATCCCACACAAACGAATGCTCCACATGCGGGTTTCACATGCCACCAACTCCACATTCTCAGGCAACTTCAGCGCCACAGCCGTTTTCAGATAGCCCTCAATGCAAAGGCTCTAGACGCAAATATTGGTGTGAGAGCTAATTCAATGAAGGAAACACTGCATGTTGGTGAAGGGCATATTGAAGAAGGATCAGCCGAGTGGTTCTTGTGGGAGAACAACTCCATTTGGCTCACTAACTTCACACACCATCAGGCTTCCAAGCAGCTCTCAAGGAAACTCAGTTTTCACACTCTATGCTTAGTGCCCTTTGAGTGCCTCGGACTGAAATGAATATTGGTGAGCATCCCACACAAACGAATGCTCCACATGCGGGTTTCACATGCCACCAACTCCACATTCACAGGCAACGTCAGCGCCACAGCCGTTTTCAGATAGCTCTCAATGCAAAGGCTCTAGATGCAAATATTTGTGTGAGAGCTAATTCAATCAAGGAAACACTGCATGTTGGTGAAAGGCATATTGAAGAAGGATCAGAGGAGTGGTTCTTGTGGGAGAGCAACTCCATTTGGCTCACTAACTACACACACCATCAGGCTTCCAAGTAGCTCTCAAGGAAACTCAGTTTTCACACTCTATGCTTAGTGCCCTTTGAGTGCATTATCTAGGAATGAACCTGGTAGAGCATCCCACACAAACAAATGCTCCACATGCGGGTTTAACATGCCACCAACTCCACATTCTCAGGCAACTTCAGCGCCACAGCCATTTTCAGATAGCCCTCAATGCAAAGGCTCTAGACGCAAATATTGGTGTGAGAGCTAATTCAATGAAGGAAACACTGCATGTTGGTGAAGGGCATATTGAAGAAGGATCAGCCGAGTGGTTCTTGTGGGAGAACAACTCCATTTGGCTCACTAACTTCACACACCATCAGGCTTCCAAGCAGCTCTCAAGGAAACTCAGTTTTCACACTCTATGCTTAGTGCGCTTTGAGTGCACTATCTAGGAATGAACCTGGTAGAGCATCCCACACAAACGAATGCTCCACATGCGGGTTTCACATGCCACCAACTCCACATTCTCAGGCAACTTCAGCCCCACAGCCGTTTTCAGATAGCCCTCAATGCAAAGGCTCTAGACGCAAATATTGGTGTGAGAGCTAATTCAATCAAAGAAACACTGCCTGTTGGTGAAGGGCATATTGAAGAAGGATCAGCCGAGTGGTTCTTGTGGGAGAACAACTCCATTTGGCTCACTAACTTCACAAACCATCAGGCTTCCAAGCAGCTCTCAAGGAAACTAAGTTTTTACACTCTATGCTTAGTGCCCTTTGAGTGCCTAGGACTGAAATGAAGCTTGGTGAGCATCGCACACAAACGAATGCTCCACATGTGTGTTTCACATGCCACCAACTCCACATTCACAGGCAACTTCAGCGCCACAGCCCTTTTCAAATAGCCCTCAATGTAAAGGCTCTAGATGCAAATATTGGTGTGAGAGCTAATTCAATGAAGGAAACACTGCATGTTGGTGAAGGTCATATTGAAGAAGGATCAGCCGAGTGGTTCTTGTGGGAGAGCAACTCCATTTGGCTCACTAACTTCACACACCATCAGGCTTCCAAGTAGCTCTCAAGGAAACTCAGTTTTCACACTCTATGCTTAGTGCCCTTTGAGTGCATTATCTAGGAATGAACCTGGTAGAGCATCCCACACAAACAAATGCTCCACATGCGGGTTTCACATGCCACCAACTCCACATTCTCGGGCAACTTCAGCGCCACAGCCGTTTTCAGATAGCCCTCAATGCAAAGGCTCTAGACGCAAATATTGGTGTGAGAGCTAATTCAATCAAGGAAACACTGCATGTTGGTGAAGGGCATATTGAAGAAGGATCAGCCGAGTGGTTCTTGTGGGAGAACAACTCCATTTGGTTCACTAACTTCACACACCATCAGGCTTCCAAGCAGCTCTCAAGGAAACTCAGTTTTCACACTCTATGCTTAGTGCCCTTTGAGTGCCTAGGACTGAAATGAATATTGATGAGCATCCCACACAAACGAATGCTCCACATGCGGGTTTCACATGCCACCAACTCCACATTCTCAGGCAACTTCAGCGCCACATCCGTTTTCAGATAGCCCTCAATGCAAAGGCTCTAGACGCAAATATTGGTGTGAGAGCTAATTCAATCAAGGAAACACTGCATGTTGGTGAAGGGCATATTGAAGAAGGATCAGCCGAGTGGTTCTTGTGGGAGAACAACTCCATTTGGCTCACTAACTTCACACACCATCAGGCTTCCAAGCAGCTCTCAAGGAAACTCAGTTTTCACACTCTATGCTTAGTGCCCTTTGAGTGCATTATCTAGAAATGAACCTGGTAGAGCATCCCAGACAAACAAATGCTCCACATGCGGGTTTCACATGCCACCAACTCCACATTCACAGGCAACTGCAGCGCCACAGCCGCTTTTAGATAGCCCTCACAGCAAAGGCTCTAGACGCCAATATTGGTGTGAGAGCTAATTCAATCAAGGAAACACTGCATGTTGGTGAAGGGCATATTGAAGAAGGATCAGCCAAGTGGTTCTTGTGGGAGAACAACTCCATTTGGCTCACTAACTTCACACACCATCAGGCTTCCAAACAGCTCTCAAGGAAACTCAGTTTTCACACTCTATGCTTAGTGCCCTTTGAGTGCATTATCTAGGAATGAACCTGGTAGAGCATCCCACACAAACGAATGCTCCACATGCGGGTTTCACATGCCACCAACTCCGCATTCTCAGGCAACTTCAGCGCCACAGCTTTTTTCAGATAGCCCTCAATGCAAAGGCTCTAGACGCAAATATTGGTGTGAGAGCTAATTCAATGAAGGAAACACTGCATGTTGGTGAAGGGCATATTGAAGAAGGATCAGCCGAGTGGTTCTTGTGGGAGAACAACTCCATTTGGCTCACTAACTTCACACACCATCAGGCTTCCAAGCAGCTCTCAAGGAAACTCAGTTTTCACACTCTATGCTTAGTGCCCTTTGAGTGCATTATCTAGACATGAACCTGGTAGAGCATCCCACACAAACGAATGCTCCACATGCGGGTTTCACATGCCACCAACTCCACATTCACAGGCAACTGCAGCGCCACAGCCGCTTTCAGATAGCCCTCACAGCAAAGGCTCTAGACGCCAATATTGGTGTGAGAGCTAATTCAATCAAGGAAACACTGCATGTTGGTGAAGGGCATATTGAAGAAGGATCAGCCAAGTGGTTCTTGTTGGAGAACAACTCCATTTGGCTCACTAACTTCACACACCATCAGGATTCCAAACAGCTCTCAAGGAAACTCAGTTTTCACACTCTATGCTTAGTGCCCTTTGAGTGCATTATCTAGGAATGAACCTGGTAGAGCATCCCACACAAACGAATGCTCCACATGCGGGTTTCACATGCCACCAACTCCACATTCTGAGGCAACTTCAGCGCCACAGCCATTTTCAGATAGCCCTCAATGCAAAGGCTCTAGACGCAAATATTGGTGTGAGAGCTAATTCAATGAAGGAAACACTGCATGTTGGTGAAGGGCATATTGAAGAAGGATCAGCCGAGTGGTTCTTGTGGGAGAACAACTCCATTTGGCTCACTAACTTCACACACCATCAGGCTTCCAAGCAGCTCTCAAGGAAACTCAGTTTTCACACTCTATGCTTAGTGCCCTTTGAGTGCATTATCTAGACATGAACCTGGTAGAGCATCCCACACAAACGAATGCTCCACATGCGGGTTTCACATGCCACCAACTCCACATTCACAGGCAACTGCAGCGCCACAGCCGCTTTCAGATAGCCCTCACAGCAAAGGCTCTAGACGCCAATATTGGTGTGAGAGCTAATTCAATCAAGGAAACACTGCATGTTGGTGAAGGGCATATTGAAGAAGGATCAGCCAAGTGGTTCTTGTTGGAGAACAACTCCATTTGGCTCACTAACTTCACACACCATCAGGCTTCCAAACAGCTCTCAAGGAAACTCAGTTTTCACACTCTATGCTTAGTGCCCTTTGAGTGCATTATCTAGGAATGAACCTGGTAGAGCATCCCACACAAACGAATGCTCCACATGCGGGTTTCACATGCCACCAACTCCACATTCTGAGGCAACTTCAGCGCCACAGCCATTTTCAGATAGCCCTCAATGCAAAGGCTCTAGACGCAAATATTGGTGTGAGAGCTAATTCAATGAAGGAAACACTGCATGTTGGTGAAGGGCATATTGAAGAAGGATCAGCCGAGTGGTTCTTGTGGGAGAACAACTCCATTTGGCTCACTAACTTCACACACCATCAGGCTTCCAAGCAGCTCTCAAGGAAACTCAGTTTTCACACTCTATGCTTAGTGCCCTTTGAGTGCATTATCTAGACATGAACCTGGTAGAGCATCCCACACAAACAAATGCTCCACATGCGGGTTTCACATGCCACCAACTCCACATTCACAGGCAACTGCAGCGCCACAGCCGCTTTCAGATAGCCCTCACAGCAAAGGCTCTAGACGCCAATATTGGTGTGAGAGCTAATTCAATCAAGGAAACACTGCATGTTGGTGAAGGGCATATTGAAGAAGGATCAGCCAAGTGGTTCTTGTTGGAGAACAACTCCATTTGGCTCACTAACTTCACACACCATCAGGCTTCCAAACAGCTCTCAAGGAAACTCAGTTTTCACACTCTATGCTTAGTGCCCTTTGAGTGCATTATCTAGGAATGAACCTGGTAGAGCATCCCACACAAACGAATGCTCCACATGCGGGTTTCACATGCCACCAACTCCACATTCTCAGGCAACTTCAGCGCCACAGCCATTTTCAGATAGCCCTCAATGCAAAGGCTCTAGACGCAAATATTGGTGTGAGAGCTAATTCAATGAAGGAAACACTGCATGTTGGTGAAGGGCATATTGAAGAAGGATCAGCCGAGTGGTTCTTGTGGGAGAACAACTCCATTTGGCTCACTAACTTCACACACCATCAGGCTTCCAAGCAGCTCTCAAGGAAACTCAGTTTTCACACTCTATGCTTAGTGCCCTTTGAGTGCATTATCTAGGAAAGAACCTGGTAGAGTATCCAACACAAACGAATGCTCCACATGCGGGTTTCACATGCCACCAACTCCACATTCACAGGCAACTTCAGCGCCACAGCCATTTTCAGATAGCCCTCAGTGCAAAGGCTCTAGACGCAAATATTTGTGTGAGAGCTAATTCAGTGAAGGAAACACTGCATGTTGGTGAAGGGCATATTGAAGAAGGATCAGCCGAGTGGTTCTTGTGGGAGAACAACTCCATTTGGCTCACTAACTTCACACCATCAGGCTTCCAAGCAGCTCTCAAGGAAACTCAGTTTTCACACTCTATGCTTAGTGCGCTTTGAGTGGCTAGGACTAAAATGAAGCTTGGTGAGCATCCCACACAAACGAATGCTCCACATGCGGGTTTCACATCCCACCAACTCCACATTCTCAGGCAACGTCAGCGCCACCGCCGTTTTCAGATAGCCCTCAATGCAAAGGCTCTAGATGCAAATATTGGTGTGAGAGCTAATTCAATGAAGGAAACACTGCATGTTGGTGAAGGGCATATTGAAGAAGGATCAGCCGAGTGGTTCTTGTGGGAGAGCCACTCCATTTGGCTCACTAACTTCACACACCATCAGGCTTCCAAGCAGCTCTCAAGGAAACTCAGTTTTCACACTCTATGCTTAGTGCCCTTTGAGTGCCTAGGACTGAAAAGAATATTGCTGAGCATCCCACACAAATGAATGCTCCATATGCGGGTTTCACATGCCACCAACTCGACATTCACAGGCAACTTCAGCGCCACAGCCGTTTTCAGATAGCCCACAATGCAAAGGCTCTAGACGCAAATATTGGTGTGAGAGCTAATTCAATGAAGGAAACACTGCATGTTGGTGAAGGGCATATTGAAGAAGGATCAGCCGAGTGGTTCTTGTGGGAGAACAACTCCATTTGGCTCACTAACTTCACACACCATCAGGCTTCCAAGCAGCTCTCAAGGAAACTCAGTTTTCACACTCTATGTTTAGTGCCCTTTGAGTGCATTATCTAGGAATGAACCTGATAGAGCATCCCACACAAACAAATGCTCCACATGCGGGTTTCACATGCCACCAACTCCACATTCTCAGGCAACTTCAGCGCCACAGCCATTTTCAGATAGCCCTCAATGCAAAGGCTCTAGACGCAAATATTGGTGTGAGAGCTAATTCAATCAAGGAAACACTGCATGTTGGTGAAGGGCATATTGAAGAAGGATCAGCAAAGTGGTTCTTGTGGGAGAACAACTCCATTTGGCTCACTAACTTCACACACCATCAGGCTTCCAAGCAGTTCTCAAGGAAACTCAGTTTTCACACTCTATGCTTAGTGCCCTTTGAGTGCATTATCTAGGAATGAACCTGGTAGAGCATCCCACACAAACGAATGCTCCACATGCGGGTTTCACATGCCACCAACTCCACATTCACAGGCAACTTCAGCGCCACAGCCGTTTTCAGATAGCCCTCAATGCAAAGGCTCTAGACGCAAATATTGGTGTGAGAGCTAATTCAGTGAAGGAAACACTGCATGTTGGTGAAGGGCATATTGAAGAAGGATCAGCCGAGTGGTTCTTGTGGGAGAACAACTCCATTTGGCTCACTAACTTCACACACCATCAGGCTTCCAAGCAGCTCTCAAGGAAACTCAGTTTTCACACTCTATGCTTAGTGCCCTTTGAGTGCACTATCTAGGTATGAACCTGGTAGAGCATCCCACACAAACGAAGGCTCCACATGCGGGTTTCACATGCCACCAACTCCACATTCTCAGGCAACTTCAGCGCCACAGCAGTTTTAAGATAGCCCTCAATGCAAAGGCTCTAGACGCAAATATTGGTGTGAGAGCTAATTCAATCAAGGAAACACTGCATGTTTGTGAAGGTCATATTGAAGAAGGATCAGCCGAGTGGTTCTTGTGGGAGAACAACTCCATTTGGCTCACTAACTTCACACACCATCAGGCTTCCAAGTAGCTCTCAAGGAAACTCAGTTTTCACACTCTATGCTTAGTGCCCTTTGAGTGCATTATCTAGGAATGACTCTGGTAGAGCATCCCACACAAACGAATGCTCCACATGCGGGTTTCACATGCCACCAACTCCACATTCTCAGGCAACTTCAGCGGCACGGCCGTTTTCAGATAGCCCTCAATGCAAAGTCTCTAGACGCAAATATTGGTGTGAGAGCTAATTCAATCAAGGAAACACTGCATGTTGGTGAAGGGCATATTGAAAAAGGATCAGCCAAGTGGTTCTTGTTGGAGAACAACTCCATTTGGCTCACTAACTTCACACACCATCAGGCTTCCAAGCAGTTCTCAAGGAAACTCAGTTTTCACACTCTATGCTTAGTGCCCTTTGAGTGCATTATCTAGGAATGATCCTGGTAGAGCATCCCACACAAACGAATGCTCCACATGTGGTTTTCACATGCCACGAACTCCACATTCACAGGCAACTTCAGCGCCACAGCCGTTTTCAGATAGCCCTCAATGCAAAGGCTCTAGACGCAAATACTGGTGTGAGAGCTAATTCAATCAAGGAAACACTGCATGTTGGTGAAGGGCATATTGAAGAAGGATCAGCCGAGTGTTTCTTGTGGGAGAACAACTCCATTTGGCTCACTAACTTCACACACCATCAGGCTTCCAAGCAGCTCTCAAGGAAACTCAGTTTTCACACTCTATGCTTAGTGCCCTTTGAGTGCCTAGGACTGAAATCAATATTGGTGAGCATCCCACACAAACGAATGCTCCACATGCGGGTTTCACATGCCACCAACTCCACATTCACAGGCAACTTCAGCGCCACAGCCGTTTTCAGATAGCCCTCAATGCAAAGGCTCTAGATGCAAATATTGGTGTGAGAGCTAATTCAATCAAGGAAACACTGCATGTTGGTGAAGGGCATATTGAAGAAGGATCAGCCGAGTGGTTCTTGTGGGAGAACAACTCCATTTGGCTCACTAACTACACACACCATCAGGCTTCCAAGCAGCTCTCAAGGAAACTCAGTTTTCACACTCTATGCTTAGTGCCTTTTGAGTGCCTAGGACTGAAATGAAGCTTGGTGAGCATCCCACACAAACGAATGCTCCACATGCGGGTTTCACATGCCACCAACTCCACATTCACAGGCAACGTCAGCGCCACAGCCGTTTTCAGATAGCCCTCAATGCAAAGGCTCTAGACGCAAATATTGGTGTGAGAGCTAATTCAATGAAGGAAACACTGCATGTTGGTGAAGGGCATATTGAAGAAGTTTTAGCCGAGTGGTTCTTGTGGGAGAGCAACTCCATTTGGCTCACTAACTTCACACACCATCAGGCTTCCAAGCAGCTCTCAAGGAAACTCAGTTTTCACACTCTATGCTTAGTGCCCTTTGAGTGCATTACCTAGGAATGAACCTGGTAGAGCATCTCACACAAACAAATGCTCCACATGCGGGTTTCACATGCCACCAACTCCACATTCTCAGGCAACTTCAGCGCCACCGCCGTTTTCAGATAGCCCTCAATGCAAAGGCTCTAGACGCAAATATTGGTGTGAGAGCTAATTCAATGAAGGAAACACTGCATGTTGGTGAAGAGCATATTGAAGAAGGATCAGTCAAGTGGTTCTTGTGGGAGAACAACTCCATTTGGCTCACTAACTTCACACACCATCAGGCTTCCAAGCACCTCTCAAGGAAACTCAGTTTTCACACTCTATGCTTAGTGCCCTTTGAGTGCATTACCTAGGAATGAACCTGGTAGAGCATCCCAACAAACAAATGCTCCACATGCGGGTTTCACATGCCACCAACTCCACATTCTCAGGCAAGTTCAGCGCCACAGCCGTTTTCAGATAGCCCTCAGTGCAAAGGCTCTAGACGCAAATATTGGTGTGAGAGCTAATTCAATCAAGGAAACACTGCATGTTGGTGAAGGGCATATTGAAGAAGGATCAACCGAGTGGTTCTTGTGGGAGAACAACTCCATTTGGCTCACTAACTTCACACACCATCAGGCTTCCAAGCAGCTCTCAAGGAAACTCAGTTTTCACACTCTATGCTTAGTGCCCTTTGAGTGCATTATCTAGGAATGATCCTGGTAGAGCATCCCACACAAACGAATGCTCCACATGCGGGTTTCACATGCCACCAACTCCACATTCACAGGCAACTTCAGCGCCACAGCCGTTTTCAGATAGCCCTCAATGCAAAGCTTATAGACGCAAATATTGGTGTGAGAGCTAATTCAATCAAGGAAACACTGCATGTTGGTGAAGGGCATATTGAAGAAGGATCAGCCGAGTGGTTCTTGTGGGAGAACAACTCCATTTGGCTCACTAACTTCACACACCATCAGGCTTCCAAGCAGCTCTCAAGGAAACTCAGTTTTCACACTCTATGCTTAGTGCCTTTTGAGTGCCTAGGACTGAAATGAATATTGGTGAGCATCCCACACAAACGAATGCTCCACATGCGGGTTTCACATGCCACCAACTCCACATTCACAGGCAACATCAGCGCCACAGCCGTTTTCAGATAGCCCTCAATGCAAAGGCTCTAGATGCAAATATTGGTGTGAGAGCTAATTCAATCAAGGAAACACTGCATGTTGGTGAAGGGCATATTGAAGAAGGATCAGCCGAGTGGTTCTTGTGGGAGAGCAACTCCATTTGGCTCACTAACTTCACACACCATCAGGCTTCCAAGCACCTCTCAAGGAAACTCAGTTTTCACACTCTATGCTTAGTGCCCTTTGAGTGCATTACCTAGGAATGAACCTGGTAGAGCATCCCACACAAACGAATGCTCCACATGCGGGTTTCACATGCCACCAACTCCACATTCTCAGGCAACTTCAGCGCCACAGCCGTTTTCAGATAGCCCTCAATGCAAAGGCTCTAGACGCAAATATTGGTGTGAGAGCTAATTCAATCAAGGAAACACTGCATGTTGGTGAAGGGCATATTGAAGAAGGATCAGCCGAGTGGTTTTTGTGGGAGAACAACTCCATTTGGCTCACTAACTTCACACACCATCAGGCTTCCACGTAGCTCTCAAGGAAACTCAGTTTTCACACTCTATGCTTAGTGCCTTTTGAGTGCCTAGGACTGAAATGAATATTGGTGAGCATTCCACACAAACGAATGCTCCACATGCGGGTTTCACATGCCACCAACTCCACATTCACAGGCAACATCAGCGCCACAGCCGTTTTCAGATAGCCCTCAATGCAAAGGCTCTAGATGCAAATATTGGTGTGAGAGCTAATTCAATGAAGGAAACACTGCATGTTGGTGAAGGGCATATTGAAGAAGGATCAGCCGAGTGGTTCTTGTGGGAGAACAACTCCATTTGGCTCACTAACTTCACACACCATCAGGCTTCCAAGTAGCTCTCAAGGAAACTCAGTTTTCACATTCTATGCTTAGTGCCCTTTGAGTGCATTATCTAGGAATGAACCTGGTAGAGCATCCCACACAAACGAATGCTCCACATGCGGGTTTCACATGCCACCAACTCCACATTCTCAGGCAACTTCAGCGCCACAGTCATTTTCAGATAGCCCTCAATGCAAAGGCTCTAGACGTAAATATTGGTGTGAGAGCTAATTCAATCAAGGAAACACTGCATGTTGGTGAAGGGCATATTGAAGAAGGATCAGCCAAGTGGTTCTTGTGGGAGAACAACTCCATTTGGCTCACTAACTTCACACACCATCAGGCTTCCAAGCAGCTCTCAAGGAAACTCAGTTTTCACACTCTATGCTTAGTGCCCTTTGAGTGCATTACCTAGGAATGAACCTGGTAGAGCATCCCACACAAACAAATGCTCCACATGCGGGTTTCACATGCCACCAACTCCACATTCTCAGGCAACTTCAGCGCCACAGCCGTTTTCAGATAGCCCTCAGTGCAAAGGCTCTAGACGCAAATATTGGTGTGAGAGCTAATTCAGTGAAGGAAACACTGCATGTTGGTGAAGGGCATATTGAAGAAGGATCAGCCGAGTGGTTCTTGTGGGAAGAAACAACTCCATTTGGCTCACTAACTTCACACACCACCAGGCTTCCAAGCAGCTCTCAAAGAAACTCAGTTTTCACACTCTATGCTTAGTGCCCTTTGAGTGCCTCGGACTGAAATGAATATTGGTGAGCATCCCACACAAACGAATGCTCCACATGCGGGTTTCACATCCCACCAACTCCACATTCACAGGCAACTTCAGCGCCACAGCCATTTTCAGATAGCCCTCAATGCAAAGGATCTAGATGCAAATATTGGTGTGAGAGCTAATTCAATCAAGGAAACACTGCATGTTGGTGAAGGGCATATTGAAGAAGCATCAGCCGAGTGGTTCTTGTGGGAGAACAACTCCATTTGGCTCTGATTTCACACACCATCAGGCTTCCAAGCAGCTCTCAAGGAAACTCAGTTTTCACACTCTATGCTTAGTGCGCTTTGAGTGCATTATCAAGGAATGAACCTGGTAGAGCATCCCACACAAACGAATGCTCCACATGCGGGTTTCACATGCCACCAACTCCACATTCACAGGCAACTTCAGCGCCACAGCCGTTTTCAGATAGCCTTCAATGCAATAGCTCTACATGCAAATATTGGTGTGAGAGCTAATTCAATCAAGGAAACACTGCATGTTGGTGAAGGGCATATTGAAGAAGGATCAGCCGAGTGGTTCTTGTGGGAGAACAACTCCATTTGGCTCACTAACTACACGCACCACCAGGTTTTCAAGTAGCTCTCAAGGAAACTCAGTTTTCACACTCTATGCTTAGTGTCCTTTGAGTGCCTAGGACGGAAATGAATATTGGTGAGCATCCCACACAAACGAATGCTCCACCTGCGGGTTTCACATGCCACCAACTCCACATTTACAGGCAACTTCAGCGCCACAGCCGTTTTCAGATAGCCCTCAATGCAAAGCTTCTAGACGCAAATATTGGTGTGAGAGCTAATTCAATGAAGTAAACACTGCATGTTGGTGAAGGGCATATTGAAGAAGGATCAGCCGAGTGGTTCTTGTGGGAGAACAACTCCATTTGGCTCACTAACTTCACACACCATCAGGCTTCCAAGCAGCTCTCAAGGAAACTCAGTTTTCACACTCTATGCTTAGTGCCCTTTGAGTGCATTAACTAGGAATGAACCTGGTAGAGCATCCCACACAAACGAATGCTCCACATGCGGGTTTCACATGCCACCAACTCCACATTCACAGGCAACTTCAGCGCCACAGCCGTTTTCAGATAGCCCTCAATGCAAAGGATCTAGATGCAAATATTGGTGTGAGAGCTAATTCAATCAAGGAAACACTGCATGTTGGTGAAGGGCATATTGAAGAAGGATCAGCCGAGTGGTTCTTGTGGGAGAGCAACTCCATTTGGCTCACTAACTTCACAAACCATCAGGCTTCCAAGCAGCTCTCAAGGAAACTCAGTTTTCACACTCTATGCTTAGTGCCTTTTGAGTGCCTAGGACTGAAATGAAGCTTGGTGAGCATCCCACACAAAAGAATGCTCCACATGCGGGTTTCACATGCCACCAACTCCACATTCACAGGCAACGTCAGCGCCACGGCCGTTTTCAGATAGCCCTCAATGCAAAGGCTCTAGATGCAAATATTGGTGTGAGAGCTAATTCAATCAAGGAAACACTGCATGTTGGTGAAGGGCATATTGAAGAAGTTTCAGCCGAGTGGTTCTTGTGGGAGAGCAACTCCATTTGGCTCACTAACTTCACACACCATCAGGCTTCCAAGCAGCTCTCAAGGAAACTCAGTTTTCACACTCTATGCTTAGTGCCCTTTGAGTGCATTACCTAGGAATGAACCTGGTAGAGCATCCCACACAAACGAATGCTCCACATGCGGGTTTCACATGCCACCAACTCCACATTCACAGGCAACTTCAGCGCCACAGCCGTTTTCAGATAGCCCTCAGTGCAAAGGCTCTAGATGCAAATATTGGTGTGAGAGCTAATTCAATCAAGGAAACACTGCATGTTGGTGAAGGGCATATTGAAGAAGGATCAGCCGAGTGGTTCTTGTGGGAGAACAACTCCATTTGGCTCACTAACTTCACACACCATCAGGCTTCCAAGTAGCTCTCAAGGAAACTCAGTTTTCACACTCTATGCTTAGTGCCCTTTGAGTGCATTATCTAGGAATGAACCTGGTAGAGCATCCCACACAAACGAATGCTCCACATGCGGGTTTCACATGCCACCAACTCCACATTCTCAGGCAGCTTCAGCGCCACGGCCGTTTTCAGATAGCCCTCAATGCAAAGGCTCTAGACGCAAATATTGGTGTGAGAGCTAATTCAGTCAAGGAAACACTGCATGTTGGTGAAGGGCATATTGAAGAAGGATCAGCCGAGTGGTTCTTGTGGGAGAACAACTCCATTTGGCTCACTAACTTCACACACCATCAGGCTTCCAAGCACCTCTCAAGGAAACTCAGTTTTCACACTCTATGCTTAGTGCCCTTTGAGTGCATTACCTAGGAATGAACCTGGTAGAGCATCCCACACAAACAAATGCTCCACATGCGGGTTTCACATGCCACCAACTCCACATTCTCAGGCAACTTCAGCGCCACAGCCGTTTTCAGATAGCCCTCAATGCAAAGGCTCTAGACGCAAATATTGGTGTGAGAGCTAATTCAATGAAGGAAACACTGCATGTTGGTGAAGGGCATATTGAAGAAGGATCAGCCAAGTGGTTCTTGTGGGAGAACAACTCCATTTGGCTCACTAACTTCACACACCATCAGGTTCCAAGCAGCTCTCAAGGAAACTCAGTTTTCACACTCTATGCTTAGTGCCCTTTGAGTGCATTATCTAGGAATGAACCTGGTAGAGCATCCCACACAAATGAATGCTCCACATGTGGGTTTCACATGCCACCAACTCCACATTCTCAGGCAACTTCAGCGCCACAGCCGTTTTCAGATAGCCCTCAATGCAAAGGATCTAGATGCAAATATTGGTGTGAGAGCTAATTCAGTGAAGGAAACACTGCATGTTGGTGAAGGGCATATTGAAGAAGGATCAGCCGAGTGGTTCTTGTGGGAGAACAACTCCATTTGGCTCACTAACTTCACACACCATCAGGCTTCCAAGCAGCTCTCAAGGAAACTCAGTTTTCACACTCTATGCTTAGTGCGCTTTGAGTGGCTAGGACTGAAATGAAGCTTGGTGAGCATCCCACACAAACCAATGCTCCACATGCGGGTTTCACATGCCACCAACTCCACATTCTCAGGCAACTTCAGCGCCACAGCCGTTATCGGATAGCCCTCAACGCAAAGGCTCTAGAGGCAAATATTGGTGTGAGAGCTAATTCAATGAAGGAAACACTGCATGTTGGTGAAGGGCTTATTGAAGAAGGATCAGCCGAGTGGTTCTTGTGGGAGAACAACTCCATTTGGCTCACTAACTTCACACACCATCAGGCTTCCATGTTGCTCTCAAGGAAACTCAGTTTTCACACTCTATGCTTAGTGCCCTTTGAGAGCCTAGGACGGAAATGAAGCTTACTGAGCATCCCACACAAACGAATGCTCCACATGCGGGTTTCACATGCCACCAACTCCACATTCTCAGGCAACTTCAGCGCCACAGTCATTTTCAGATAGCCCTCAATGCAAAGGCTCTAGACGCAAATATTGGTGTGAGAGCTAATTCAATCAAGGAAACACTGCATGTTGGTGAAGGGCATATTGAAGAAGGATCAGCCAAGTGGTTCTTGTGGGAGAACAACTCCATTTGGCTCACTAACTTCACACACCATCAGGCTTCCAAGCAGCTCTCAAGGAAACTCAGTTTTCACACTCTATGCTTAGTGCCTTTTGAGTGCATTACCTAGGAATGAACCTGGTAGAGCATCCCACACAAACAAATGCTCCACATGCGGGTTTCACATGCCACCAACTCCACATTCTCAGGCAACTTCAGCGCCACAGCCGTTTTCAGATAGCCCTCAGTGCAAAGGCTCTAGACGCAAATATTGGTGTGAGAGCTAATTCAATCAAGGAAACACTGCATGTTGGTGAAGGGCATATTGAAGAAGGATCAGCCGAGTGGTTCTTGTGGGAGAACAACTCCATTTGGCTCACTAACTTCACACACCATCAGGCTTCCAAGCAGCTCTCAAGGAAACTCAGTTTTCACACTCTATGCTTAGTGCCCTTTGAGTGCATTACCTAGGAATGAACCTGGTAGAGCATCCCACACAAACAAATGCTCCACATGCGGGTTTCAAATGCCACCAACTCCAAATTCTCAGGCAACTTCAGCGCCACAGCCGTTTTCAGATAACCCTCAGTGCAAAGGCTCTAGACGCAAATATTGGTGTGAGAGCTAATTCAATGAAGTAAACACTGCATGTTGGTGAAGGGCATATTGAAGAAGGATCAGCCGAGTGGTTCTTGTGGGAGAACAACTCCATTTGGCTCACTAACTTCACACACCATCAGGCTTCCAAGCAGCTCTCAAGGAAACTCAGTTTTCACACTCTATGCTTAGTGCCCTTTGAGTGCATTATCTAGGAATGATCCTGGTAGAGCATCCCACACAAACGAATGCTCCACATGTGGGTTTCACATGCTACGAACTCCACATTCACAGGCAACTTCAGCGCCACAGCCGTTTTCAGATAGCCCTCAACGCAAAGGCTCTAGACGCAAATATTGGTGTGAGAGCTAATTCAATCAAGGAAACACTGCATGTTGGTGAAGGGCATATTGAAGAAGGATCAGCCGAGTGGTTCTTGTGGGAGAACAACTCCATTTGGCTCACTAACTTCACACACCATCAGGCTTCCAAGCAGCTCTCAAGGAAACTCAGTTTTCACACTCTATGCTTAGTGCCCTTTGAGTGCATTATCTAGGAATGAACCTGGTAGAGCATCCCACACAAACGAATGCTCCACATGCGGGTTTCACATGCCACCAACTCCACATTCACAGGCAACGTCAGCGCCACAGCCGTTTTCAGATAGCCCTCAATGCAAAGGCTCTAGATGCAAATATTTGTGTGAGAGCTAATTCAATCAAGGAAACACTGCATGTTGGTGAAAGGCATATTGAAGAAGGATCAGAGGAGTTTTTCTTGTGGGAGAGCAACTCCATTTGGCTCACTAACTACACACACCATCAGGCTTCCAAGTAGCTCTCAAGGAAACTCAGTTTTCACACTCTATGCTTAGTGCCCTTTGAGTGCATTATCTAGGAATGAACCTGGAAGAGCATCCCACACAAACAAATGCTCCACATGCGGGTTTAACATGCCACCAACTCCACATTCTCAGGCAACTTCAGCGCCACAGCCATTTTCAGATAGCCCTCAATGCAAAGGCTCTAGACGCAAATATTGGTGTGAGAGCTAATTCAATGAAGGAAACACTGCATGTTGGTGAAGGGCATATTGAAGAAGGATCAGCCGAGTGGTTCTTGTGGGAGAACAACTCCATTTGGCTCACTAACTTCACACACCATCAGGCTTCCAAGCAGCTCTCAAGGAAACTCAGTTTTCACACTCTATGCTTAGTGCGCTTTGAGTGCACTATCTAGGAATGAACCTGGTAGAGCATCCCACACAAACGAATGCTCCACATGCGGGTTTCACATGCCACCAACTCCACATTCTCAGGCAACTTCAGCGCCACAGCCGTTTTCAGATAGCCCTCAATGCAAAGGCTCTAGACGCAAATATTGGTGTGAGAGCTAATTCAATCAAAGAAACACTGCCTGTTGGTGAAGGGCATATTGAAGAAGGATCAGCCGAGTGGTTCTTGTGGGAGAACAACTCCATTTGGCTCACTAACTTCACAAACCATCAGGCTTCCAAGCAGCTCTCAAGGAAACTCAGTTTTTACACTCTATGCTTAGTGCCCTTTGAGTGCCTAGGACTGAAATGAAGCTTGGTGAGCATCGCAAACAAACGAATGCTCCACATGCGGGTTTCACATGCCACCAACTCCACATTCTCAGGCAACTTCAGCGCCACATCCGTTTTCAGATAGCCCTCAATGCAAAGGCTCTAGACGCAAATATTGGTGTGAGAGCTAATTCAATCAAGGAAACACTGCATGTTGGTGAAGGGCATATTGAAGAAGGATCAGCCGAGTGGTTCTTGTGGGAGAACAACTCCATTTGGCTCACTAACTTCACACACCATCAGGCTTCCAAGCATCTCTCAAGGAAACTCAGTTTTCACACTCTATGCTTAGTGCCCTTTGAGTGCATTATCTAGAAATGAACCTGGTAGAGCATCCCAGACAAACAAATGCTCCACATGCGGGTTTCACATGCCACCAACTCCACATTCACAGGCAACTGCAGCGCCACAGCTGCTTTCAGATAGCCCTCACAGCAAAGGCTCTAGACGCCAATATTGGTGTGAGAGCTAATTCAATCAAGGAAACACTGCATGTTGGTGAAGGGCATATTGAAGAAGGATCAGCCAAGTGGTTCTTGTGGGAGAACAACTCCATTTGGCTCACTAACTTCACACACCATCAGGCTTCCAAACAGCTCTCAAGGAAACTCAGTTTTCACACTCTATGCTTAGTGCCCTTTGAGTGCATTATCTAGGAATGAACCTGGTAGAGCATCCCACACAAACGAATGATCCACATGCGGGTTTCACATGCCACCAACTCCACATTCTCAGGCAACTTCAGCGCCACAGCCATTTTCAGATAGCCCTCAATGCAAAGGCTCTAGACGCAAATATTGGTGTGAGAGCTAATTCAATGAAGGAAACACTGCATGTTGGTGAAGGGCATATTGAAGAAGGATCAGCCGAGTGGTTCTTGTGGGAGAACAACTCCATTTGGCTCACTAACTTCACACACCATCAGGCTTCCAAGCAGCTCTCAAGGAAACTCAGTTTTCACACTCTATGCTTAGTGCCCTTTGAGTGCTTTATCTAGACATGAACCTGGTAGAGCATCCCACACAAACAAGTGCTCCACATGCGGGTTTCACATGCCACCAACTCCACATTCACAGGCAACTGCAGCGCCACAGCCGCTTTCAGATAGCCCTCACAGCAAAGGCTCTAGACGCCAATATTGGTGTGAGAGCTAATTCAATCAAGGAAACACTGCATGTTGGTGAAGGGCATATTGAAGAAGGATCAGCCAAGTGGTTCTTGTTGGAGAACAACTCCATTTGGCTCACTAACTTCACACACCATCAGGCTTCCAAACAGCTCTCAAGGAAACTCAGTTTTCACACTCTATGCTTAGTGCCCTTTGAGTGCATTATCTAGGAATGAACCTGGTAGAGCATCCCACACAAACGAATGCTCCACATGCGGGTTTCACATGCCACCAACTCCACATTCTCAGGCAACTTCAGCGCCACAGCCATTTTCAGATAGCCCTCAATGCAAAGGCTCTAGACGCAAATATTGGTGTGAGAGCTAATTCAATGAAGGAAACACTGCATGTTGGTGAAGGGCATATTGAAGAAGGATCAGCCGAGTGGTTCTTGTGGGAGAACAACTCCATTTGGCTCACTAACTTCACACACCATCAGGCTTCCAAGCAGCTCTCAAGGAAACTCAGTTTTCACACTCTATGCTTAGTGCCCTTTGAGTGCATTATCTAGGAAAGAACCTGGTAGAGTATCCAACACAAACGAATGCTCCACATGCGGGTTTCACATGCCACCAACTCCACATTCACAGGCAACTTCAGCGCCACAGCCATTTTCAGATAGCCCTCAGTGCAAAGGCTCTAGACGCAAATATTTGTGTGAGAGCTAATTCAGTGAAGGAAACACTGCATGTTGGTGAAGGGCATATTGAAGAAGGATCAGCCGAGTGGTTCTTGTGGGAGAACAACTCCATTTGGCTCACTAACTTCACAAACCATCAGGCTTCCAAGCAGCTCTCAAGGAAACTCAGTTTTCACACTCTATGCTTAGTGCGCTTTGAGTGGCTAGGACTAAAATGAAGCTTGGTGAGCATCCCACACAAACGAATGCTCCACATGCGGGTTTCACATCCCACCAACTCCACATTCTCAGGCAACGTCAGCGCCACCGCCGTTTTCAGATAGCCCTCAATGCAAAGGCTCTAGATGCAAATATTGGTGTGAGAGCTAATTCAATGAAGGAAACACTGCATGTTGGTGAAGGGCATATTGAAGAAGGATCAGCCGAGTGGTTCTTGTGGGAGAGCCACTCCATTTGGCTCACTAACTTCACACACCATCAGGTTTCCAAGTAGCTCTCAAGGAAACTCAGTTTTCACACTCTATGCTTAGTGCCTTTTGAGTGCCTAGGACTGAAATGAAGCTTGGTGAGCATCCCACACAAACGAATGCTCCACATGCGGGTTTCACATGCCACCAACTCCACATTCACAGGCAACGTCAGCGCCACCGCCGTTTTCAGATAGCCCTCAATGCAAAGGCTCTAGACGCAAATATTGGTGTGAGAGCTAATTCAATGAAGGAAACACTGCATGTTGGTGAAGGGCATATTGAAGAAGTTTTAGCCGAGTGGTTCTTGTGGGAGAGCAACTCCATTTGGCTCACTAACTTCACACACCATCAGGCTTCCAAGCAGCTCTCAAGGAAACTCAGTTTTCACACTCTATGCTTAGTGCCCTTTGAGTGCATTACCTAGGAATGAACCTGGTAGAGCATCCCACACAAACAAATGCTCCACATGCGGGTTTCACATGCCACCAACTCCACATTCACAGGCAACTTCAGCGCCAGAGCCGTTTTCAGATAGCCCTCAGTGCAAAGGCTCTAGATGCAAATATTGGTGTGAGAGCTAATTCAATCAAGGAAACACTGCATGTTGGTGAAGGGCATATTGAAGAAGGATCAGCCGAGTGGTTCTTGTGGGAGAACAACTCCATTTGGCTCACTAACTTCACACACCATCAGGCTTCCAAGCAGCTCTCAAGGAAACTCAGTTTTCACACTCTATGCTTAGTGTCCTTTGAGTGCATTATCTAGGAATGAACCTGGTAGAGCATCCCACACAAACGAATGCTCCACATGCGGGTTTCACATGCCACCAACTCCACATTCTCAGGCAACTTCAGCGCCACCGCCGTTTTCAGATAGCCCTCAATGCAAAGGCTCTAGACGCAAATATTGGTGTGAGAGCTAATTCAATGAAGGAAACACTGCATGTTGGTGAAGAGCATATTGAAGAAGGATCAGCCAAGTGGTTCTTGTGGGAGAACAACTCCATTTGGCTCACTAACTTCACACACCATCAGGCTTCCAAGCACCTCTCAAGGAAACTCAGTTTTCACACTCTATGCTTAGTGCCCTTTGAGTGCATTACCTAGGAATGAACCTGGTAGAGCATCCCAACAAACAAATGCTCCACATGCGGGTTTCACATGCCACCAACTCCACATTCTCAGGCAAGTTCAGCGCCACAGCCATTTTCAGATAGCCCTCAGTGCAAAGGCTCTAGACGCAAATATTGGTGTGAGAGCTAATTCAATCAAGGAAACACTGCATGTTGGTGAAGGGCATATTGAAGAAGGATCAACCGAGTGGTTCTTGTGGGAGAACAACTCCATTTGGCTCACTAACTTCACACACCATCAGGCTTCCAAGCAGCTCTCAAGGAAACTCAGTTTTCACACTCTATGCTTAGTGTCCTTTGAGTGCCTAGGACTGAAATGAATATTGGTGAGCATCCCACACAAACGAATGCTCCACATGCGGGTTTCACATGCCACCAACTCCACATTCACAGGCAACTTCAGCGCCACAGCCGTTTTCAGATAGCCCTCAATGCAAAGCTTATAGACGCAAATATTGGTGTGAGAGCTAATTCAATCAAGGAAACACTGCATGTTGGTGAAGGGCATATTGAAGAAGGATCAGCCGAGTGGTTCTTCTGGGAGAACAACTCCAGTTGGCTCACTAACTTCACACACCATCAGGCTTCCAAGCAGCTCTCAAGGAAACTCAGTTTTCACACTCTATGCTTAGTGCCTTTTGAGTGCCTAGGACTGAAATGAAGCTTGGTGAGCATCCCACACAAACGAATGCTCCACATGCGGGTTTCACATGCCACCAACTCCACATTCACAGGCAACATCAGCGCCACAGCCGTTTTCAGATAGCCCTCAATGCAAAGGCTCTAGATGCAAATATTGGTGTGAGAGCTAATTCAATCAAGGAAACACTGCATGTTGGTGAAGGGCATATTGAAGAAGGATCAGCCGAGTGGTTCTTGTGGGAGAACAACTCCATTTGGCTCACTAACTTCACACACCATCAGGCTTCCAAGTAGCTCTCAAGGAAACTCAGTTTTCACATTCTATGCTTAGTGCCCTTTGAGTGCATTATCTAGGAATGAACCTGGTAGAGCATCCCACACAAACGAATGCTCCACATGCGGGTTTCACATGCCACCAACTCCACATTCTCAGGCAACTTCAGCGCCACAGCCGTTTTCAGATAGCCCTCAATGCAAAGGCTCTAGACGCAAATATTGGTGTGAGAGCTAATTCAATCAAGGAAACACTGCATGTTGGTGAAGGGCATATTGAAGAAGGATCAGCCAAGTGGTTCTTGTGGGAGAACAACTCCATTTGGCTCACTAACTTCACACACCATCAGGCTTCCAAGTAGCTCTCAAGGAAACTCAATTTTCACACTCTATGCTTAGTGCCCTTTGAGTGCATTATCTAGGAATGATCCTGGTAGAGCATCCCACACAAACGAATGCTCCACATGCGGGTTTCACATGCTACAAACTCCACATTCACAGGCAACTTCAGCGCCACAGCCGTTTTCAGATAGCCCTCAATGCAAAGGCTCTAGACACAAATATTGGTGTGAGAGCTAATTCAATGAAGGAAACACTGCATGTTGGTGAAGGGCATATTGAAGAAGGATCAGCCGAGTGGTTCTTGTGGGAGAACAACTCCATTTGGCTCACTAACTTCACACACCATCAGGCTTCCAAGCAGCTCTCAAGGAAACTCAGTTTTCACACTCTATGCTTAGTGCCCTTTGAGTGCCTAGGACTGAAATGAATATTGGTGAGCATCCCACACAAACAAATGCTCCACATGCGGGTTTCACATGCCACCAACTCCACATTCACAGGCAACTTCAGCGCCACAGCCGTTTTCAGATAGCCCTCAATGCAAAGGCTCTAGATGCAAATATTGGTGTGAGAGCTAATTCAATCAAGGAAACACTGCATGTTGGTGAAGGGCATATTGAAGAAGGATCAGCCGAGTGGTTCTTGTGGGAGAGCAACTCCATTTGGCTCACTAACTTCACACACCATCAGGCTTCCAAGCAGTTCTCAAGGAAACTCAGTTTTCACACTCTATGCTTAGTGCCCTTTGAGTGCATTACCTAGGAATGAACCTGGTAGAGCATCCCACACAAACGAATGCTCCACATGCGGGTTTCACATGCCACCAACTCCACATTCTCAGGCAACTTCAGCGCCACAGCCGTTTTCAGATAGCCCTCAATGCAAAGGCTCTAGACGCAAATATTGGTGTGAGAGCTAATTCAATCAAGGAAACACTGCATGTTGGTGAAGGGCATATTGAAGAAGGATCAGCCGAGTGGTTCTTGTGGGAGAACAACTCCATTTGGCTCACTAACTTCACACACCATCAGGCTTCCACGTAGCTCTCAAGGAAACTCAGTTTTCACACTCTATGCTTAGTGCCTTTTGAGTGCCTAGGACTGAAATGAATATTGGTGAGCATTCCACACAAACGAATGCTCCACATGCGGGTTTCACATGCCACCAACTCCACATTCACAGGCAACATCAGCGCCACAGCCGTTTTCAGATAGCCCTCAATGCAAAGGCTCTAGATGCAAATATTGGTGTGAGAGCTAATTCAATCAAGGAAACACTGCATGTTGGTGAAGGGCATATTGAAGAAGGATCAGCCGAGTGGTTCTTGTGGGAGAACAACTCCATTTGGCTCACTAACTTCACACACCATCAGGCTTCCAAGTAGCTCTCAAGGAAACTCAGTTTTCACATTCTATGCTTAGTGCCCTTTGAGTGCATTATCTAGGAATGAACCTGGTAGAGCATCCCACACAAACGAATGCTCCACATGCGGGTTTCACATGCCACCAACTCCACATTCACAGGCAACATCAGCGCCACAGCCGTTTTCAGATAGCCCTCAATGCAAAGGCTCTAGATGCAAATATTGGTGTGAGAGCTAATTCAATCAAGGAAACACTGCATGTTGGTGAAGGGCATATTGAAGAAGGATCAGCCGAGTGGTTCTTGTGGGAGAACAACTCCATTTGGCTCACTAACTTCACACACCATCAGGCTTCCAAGCAGCTCTCAAGGAAACTCAGTTTTCACACTCTATGCTTAGTGCCCTTTGAGTGCCTAGGACTGAAATGAATATTGGTGAGCATCCCACACAAACAAATGCTCCACATGCGGGTTTCACATGCCACCAACTCCACATTCTCAGGCAACTTCAGCGCCACAGGCGTTTTCAGATAGCCCTCAACGCAAAGGCTCTAGACGCAAATATTGGTGTGAGAGCTAATTCAGTGAAGGAAACACTGCATGTTGGTGAAGGGCATATTGAAGAAGGATCAGCCGAATGGTTCTTGTGGGAGAACAACTCCATTTGGCTCACTAACTTCACACACCATCAGGCTTCCAAGCAGCTCTCAAGGAAACTCAGTTTTCACACTCTATGCTTAGTGCCCTTTGAGTGCATTATCTAGGAATGAACCTGGTAGAGCATCCCACACAAACAAATGCTCCACATGCGGGTTTCACATGCCACCAACTCCACATTCACAGGCAACTTCAGCGCCACCGCCGTTTTCAGATAGCCCTCAATGCAAAGGCTCTAGACGCAAATATTGGTGTGAGAGCTAATTCAGTGAAGGAAACACTGCATGTTGGTGAAGGGCATATTGAAGAAGGATCATCCGAGTGGTTCTTGTGGGAGAACAACTCCATTTGGCTCACTAACTTCACACACCATCAGGTTCCAAGCAGCTCTCAAGGAAACTCAGTTTTCACACTCTATGCTTAGTGCGCTTTGAGTGCATTATCTAGGAATGAACCTGGTAGAGCATCCCACACAAACGAATGCTCCACATGCAGGTTTCACATGCCACCAACTCCACATTCACAGACAACGTCAGCGCCACAGCCGTTTTCAGATAGCCCTCAATGCAAAGGCTCTAGACGCAAATATTGGTGTGAGAGCTAATTCAGTGAAGGAAACACTGCATGTTGGTGAATGGCATATTGAAGAAGGATCAGCCGAGTGGTTCTTGTGGGAGAACAACTCCATTTGGCTCACTAACTTCACACACCATCAGGCTTCCAAGCAGCTCTCAAGGAAACTCAGTTTTCACACTCTATGCTTAGTGCCCTTTGAGTGCATTATCTAGGAATGAACCTGGTAGAGCATCCCACACAAACGAATGCTCCACATGCGGGTTTCACATGCCACCAACTCCACATTCACAGGCAACATCAGCGCCACAGCCGTTTTCAGATAGCCCTCAATGCAAAGGCTCTAGACGCAAATATTGGTGTGAGAGCTAATTCAATCAAGGAAACACTGCATGTTGGTGAAGGGCATATTGAAGAAGGATCAGCCGAGTGGTTCTTGTGGGAGAACAACTCCATTTGGCTCACTAACTTCACACACCACCAGGCTTCCAAGCAGCTCTCAAAGAAACTCAGTTTTCACACTCTATGCTTAGTGCCCTTTGAGTGCCTCGGACTGAAATGAATATTGGTTAGCATCCCACACAAACGAATGCTCCACATGCGGGTTTCACATGCCACCAACTCCACATTCACAGGCAACTTCAGCGCCACAGCCATTTTCAGATAGCCCTCAATGCAAAGGATCTAGATGCAAATATTGGTGTGAGAGCTAATTCAATCAAGGAAACACTGCATGTTGGTGAAGGGCATATTGAAGAAGCATCAGCCGAGTGGTTCTTGTGGGAGAACAACTCCATTTGGCTCTGATTTCACACACCATCAGGCTTCCAAGCAGCTCTCAAGGAAACTCAGTTTTCACACTCTATGCTTAGTGCGCTTTGAGTGCATTATCTAGGAATGAACCTGGTAGAGCATCCCACACAAACGAATGCTCCACATGCGGGTTTCACATGCCAGCAACTCCACATTCACAGGCAACTTCAGCGCCACAGCCGTTTTCAGATAGCCTTCAATGCAATAGCTCTACATGCAAATATTGGTGTGAGAGCTAATTCAATCAAGGAAACACTGCATGTTGGTGAAGGGCATATTGAAGAAGGATCAGCCGAGTGGTTCTTGTGGGAGAACAACTCCATTTGGCTCACTAACTACACGCACCATCAGGTTTCCAAGTAGCTCTCAAGGAAACTCAGTTTTCACACTCTATGCTTAGTGTCCTTTGAGTGCCTAGGACGGAAATGAATATTGGTGAGCATCCCACACAAACGAATGCTCCACCTGCGGGTTTCACATGCCACCAACTAAACATTTACAGGCAACTTCAGCGTACAGCCGTTTTCAGATAGCCCTCAATGCAAAGCTTCTAGACGCAAATATTGGTGTGAGAGCTAATTCAATGAAGGAAACACTGCATGTTGGTGAAGGGCATATTGAAGAAGGATCAGCCGAGTGGTTCTTGTGGGAGAACAACTCCATTTGGCTCACTAACTTCACACACCATCAGGCTTCCAAGCAGCTCTCAAGGAAACTCAGTTTTCACACTCTATGCTTAGTGCCCTTTGAGTGCATTAACTAGGAATGAACCTGGTAGAGCATCCCACACAAACGAATGCTCCACATGCGGGTTTCACATGCCACCAACTCCACATTCACAGGCAACATCAGCGCCACAGCCGTTTTCCGATAGCCCTCAATGCAAAGGCTTTAGACGCAAATATTGGTGTGAGAGCTAATTCAATCAAGGAAACACTGCATGTTGGTGAAGGGCATATTGAAGAAGGATCAGCCGAGTGGTTCTTGTGGGAGAGCAACTCCATTTGGCTCACTAACTTCACAAACCATCAGGCTTCCAAGCAGCTCTCAAGGAAACTCAGTTTTCACACTCTATGCTTAGTGCCTTTTGAGTGCCTAGGACTGAAATGAAGCTTGGTGAGCATCCCACACAAAAGAATGCTCCACATGCGGGTTTCACATGCCACCAACTCCACATTCACAGGCAACGTCAGCGCCACAGCCGTTTTCAGATAGCCCTCAATGCAAAGGCTCTAGATGCAAATATTGGTGTGAGAGCTAATTCAATCAAGGAAACACTGCATGTTGGTGAAGGGCATATTGAAGAAGTTTCAGCCGAGTGGTTCTTGTGGGAGAGCAACTCCATTTGGCTCACTAACTTCACACACCATCAGGCTTCCAAGCAGCTCTCAAGGAAACTCAGTTTTCACACTCTATGCTTAGTGCCCTTTGAGTGCATTACCTAGGAATGAACCTGGTAGAGCATCCCACACAAACAAATGCTCCACATGCGGGTTTCACATGCCACCAACTCCACATTCACAGGCAACTTCAGCGCCACAGCCGTTTTCAGATAGCCCTCAGTGCAAAGGCTCTAGATGCAAATATTGGTGTGAGAGCTAATTCAATGAAGGAAACACTGCATGTTGGTGAAGGGCATATTGAAGAAGGATCAGCCGAGTGGTTCTTGTGGGAGAACAACTCCATTTGGCTCACTAACTTCACACACCATCAGGCTTCCAAGTAGCTCTCAAGGAAACTCAGTTTTCACACTCTATGCTTAGTGCCCTTTGAGTGCATTATCTAGGAATGAACCTGGTAGAGCATCCCACACAAACGAATGCTCCACATGCGGGTTTCACATGCCACCAACTCCACATTCTCAGGCAGCTTCAGCGCCACGGCCGTTTTCAGATAGCCCTCAATGCAAAGGCTCTAGACGCAAATATTGGTGTGAGAGCTAATTCAATCAAGGAAACACTGCATGTTGGTGAAGGGCATATTGAAGAAGGATCAGCCGAGTGGTTCTTGTGGGAGAACAACTCCATTTGGCTCACTAACTTCACACACCATCAGGCTTCCAAGCACCTCTCAAGGAAACTCAGTTTTCACACTCTATGCTTAGTGCCCTTTGAGTGCATTACCTAGGAATGAACCTGGTAGAGCATCCCACACAAACAAATGCTCCACATGCGGGTTTCACATGCCACCAACTCCACATTCTCAGGCAACTTCAGCGCCACAGCCGTTTTCAGATAGCCCTCAATGCAAAGGCTCTAGATGCAAATATTGGTGTGAGAGCTAATTCAATGAAGGCAACACTGCATGTTGGTGAAGGGCATATTGAAGAAGGATCAGCCGAGTGGTTCTTGTGGGAGAACAACTCCATTTGGCTCACTAACTTCACACACCATCAGGCTTCCAAGCAGCTCTCAAGGAAACTCAGTTTTCACACTCTATGCTTAGTGCGCTTTGAGTGGCTAGGACTGAAATGAAGCTTGGTGAGCATCCCACACAAACGAATGCTCCACATGCGGGTTTCACATGCCACCAACTCCACATTCTCAGGCAACTTCAGCGCCACAGCCGTTTTCAGATAGCCCACAATGCAAAGGCTCTAGATGCAAATATTGGTGTGAGAGCTAATTCAATCAAGGAAACACTGCATGTTGGTGAAGGGCATATTGAAGAAGGATCAGCCGAGTGGTTCTTGTGGGAGAACAACTCCATTTGGCTCACTAACTTCACACACCATCAGGCTTCCAAGTAGCTCTCAAGGAAACTCAGTTTTCACATTCTATGCTTAGTGCCCTTTGAGTGCATTATCTAGGAATGAACCTGGTAGAGCATCCCACACAAACGAATGCTCCACATGCGGGTTTCACATGCCACCAACTCCACATTCACAGGCAACTTCAGCGCCACAGCCGTTTTCAGATAGCCCTCAGTGCAAAGGCTCTAGATGCAAATATTGGTGTGAGAGCTAATTCAATGAAGGAAACACTGCATGTTGGTGAAGGGCATATTGAAGAAGGATCAGCCGAGTGGTTCTTGTGGGAGAACAACTCCATTTGGCTCACTAACTTCACACACCATCAGGCTTCCAAGTAGCTCTCAAGGAAACTCAGTTTTCACACTCTATGCTTAGTGCCCTTTGAGTGCATTATCTAGGAATGAACCTGGTAGAGCATCCCACACAAACGAATGCTCCACATGCGGGTTTCACATGCCACCAACTCCACATTCTCAGGCAGCTTCAGCGAAACGGCCGTTTTCAGATAGCCCTCAATGCAAAGGCTCTAGACGCAAATATTGGTGTGAGAGCTAATTCAGTCAAGGAAACACTGCATGTTGGTGAAGGGCATATTGAAGAAGGATCAGCCGAGTGGTTCTTGTGGGAGAACAACTCCATTTGGCTCACTAACTTCACACACCATCAGGCTTCCAAGCACCTCTCAAGGAAACTCAGTTTTCACACTCTATGCTTAGTGCCCTTTGAGTGCATTACCTAGGAATGAACCTGGTAGAGCATCCCACACAAACAAATGCTCCACATGCGGGTTTCACATGCCACCAACTCCACATTCTCAGGCAACTTCAGCGCCACAGCCGTTTTCAGATAGCCCTCAATGCAAAGGCTCTAGACGCAAATATTGGTGTGAGAGCTAATTCAATGAAGGAAACACTGCATGTTGGTGAAGGGCATATTGAAGAAGGATTAGCCGAGTGGTTCTTGTGGGAGAACAACTCCATTTGGCTCACTAACTTCACACACCATCAGGTTCCAAGCAGCTCTCAAGGAAACTCAGTTTTCACACTCTATGCTTAGTGCCCTTTGAGTGCATTATCTAGGAATGAACCTGGTAGAGCATCCCACACAAACGAATGCTCCACATGTGGGTTTCACATGCCACCAACTCCACATTCTCAGGCAACTTCAGCGCCACAGCCGTTTTCAGATAGCCCTCAATGCAAAGGATCTAGATGCAAATATTGGTGTGAGAGCTAATTCAATCAAGGAAACACTGCATGTTGGTGAAGGGCATATTGAAGAAGGATCAGCCGAGTGGTTCTTGTGGGAGAACAACTCCATTTGGCTCACTAACTTCACACACCATCAGGCTTCCAAGCAGCTCTCAAGGAAACTCAGTTTTCACACTCTATGCTTAGTGCGCTTTGAGTGGCTAGGACTGATGAAGCTTGGTGAGCATCCCACACAAACGAATGCTCCACATGCGGGTTTCACATGCCACCAACTCCACATTCTCAGGCAACTTCAGCGCCACAGCCGTTATCGGATAGCCCTCAACGCAAAGGCTCTAGAGGCAAATATTGGTGTGAGAGCTATTCAATGAAGGAAACACTGCATGTTGGTGAAGGGCATATTGAAGAAGGATCACCCGAGTGGTTCTTGTGGGAGAACAACTCCATTTGGCTCACTAACTTCACACACCATCAGGCTTCCAAGCAGCTCTCAAGGAAACTCAGTTTTCACACTCTATGCTTAGTGCGCTTTGAGTGGCTAGGACTGAAATGAAGCTTGGTGAGCATCCCACACAAACCAATGCTCCACATGCGGGTTTCACATGCCACCAACTCCACATTCTCAGGCAACTTCAGCGCCACAGCCGTTATCGGATAGCCCTCAACGCAAAGGCTCTAGAGGCAAATATTGGTGTGAGAGCTAATTCAATGTAGGAAACACTGCATGTTGGTGAAGGGCATATTGAAGAAGGATCAGCCGAGTGGTTCTTGTGGGAGAACAACTCCATTTGGCTCACTAACTTCACACACCATCAGGCTTCCATGCTGCTCTCAAGGAAACTCAGTTTTCACACTCTATGCTTAGTGCCCTTTGAGAGCCTAGGACGGAAATGAAGCTTACTGAGCATCCCACACAAACGAATGCTCCACATGCGGGTTTCACATGCCACCAACTCCACATTCACAGGCTGCATCAGCGCCACAGCCGTTTTCAGATAGCCCTCAGTGCAAAGGCTCTAGATGCAAATATTGGTGTGAGAGCTAATTCAATGAAGGAAACACTGCATGTTGGTGAAGGGCATATTGAAGAAGGATCAGCCGAGTGGTTCTTGTGGGAGAACAACTCCATTTGGCTCACTAACTTCACACACCATCAGGCTTCCAAGTAGCTCTCAAGGAAACTCAGTTTTCACACTCTATGCTTAGTGCCCTTTGAGTGCATTATCTAGGAATGAACCTGGTAGAGCATCCCACACAAACGAATGCTCCACATGCGGGTTTCACATGCCACCAACTCCACATTCACAGGCAACTTCAGCGCCACAGCCGTTTTCAGATAGCCCTCAGTGCAAAGGCTCTAGATGCAAATATTGGTGTGAGAGCTAATTCAATCAAGGAAACACTGCATGTTGGTGAAGGGCATATTGAAGAAGGATCAGCCGAGTGGTTCTTGTGGGAGAACAACTCCATTTGGCTCACTAACTTCACACACCATCAGGCTTCCAAGTAGCTCTCAAGGAAACTCAGTTTTCACACTCTATGCTTAGTGCCCTTTGAGTGCATTATCTAGGAATGAACCTGGTAGAGCATCCCACACAAACGAATGCTCCACATGCGGGTTTCACATGCCACCAACTCCACATTCTCAGGCAACTTCAGCGCCACGGCCGTTTTCAGATAGCCCTCAATGCAAAGGCTCTAGACGCAAATATTGGTGTGAGAGCTAATTCAATCAAAAAAACACTGCATGTTGGTGAAGGGCATATTGAAGAAGGATCAGCCAAGTGGTTCTTGTGGGAGAACAACTCCATTTGGCTCACTAACTTCACACACCATCAGGCTTCCAAGCAGCTCTCAAGGAAACTCAGTTTTCACACTCTATGCTTAGTGCCCTTTGAGTGCATTACCTAGGAATGAACCTGGTAGAGCATCCCACACAAACAAATGCTCCACATGCGGGTTTCACATGCCACCAACTCCACATTCTCAGGCAACTTCAGCGCCACAGCCGTTTTCAGATAGCCCACAATGCAAAGGCTCTAGATGCAAATATTGGTGTGAGAGCTAATTCAATCAAGGAAACACTGCATGTTGGTGAAGGGCATATTGAAGAAGGATCAGCCGAGTGGTTCTTGTGGGAGAACAACTCCATTTAGCTCACTAACTTCACACACCATCAGGCTTCCAAGTAGCTCAAGGAAACTCAGTTTTCACATTCTATGCTTAGTGCCCTTTGAGTGCATTATCTAGGAATGAACCTGGTAGAGCATCCCACACAAATGAATGCTCCACATGCGGGTTTCACATGCCACCAACTCCACATTCACAGGCAACATCAGCGCCACAGCCGTTTTCAGATAGCCCTCAATGCAAAGGATCTAGATGCAAATATTGGTGTGAGAGCTAATTCAATCAAGGAAACACTGCATGTTGGTGAAGGGCATATTGAAGAAGGATCAGCCGAGTGGTTCTTGTGGGAGAACAACTCCATTTGGCTCACTAACTTCACACACCACCAGGCTTCCAAGCAGCTCTCAAGGAAACTCAGTTTTCACACTCTATGCTTAGTGTCCTTTGAGTGCCTAGGACGGAAATGAATATTGGTGAGCATCCCACACAAACGAATGCTCCACCTGCGGGTTTCACATGCCACCAACTCCACATTCACAGGCAACGTCAGCGCCACCGCCGTTTTCAGATAGCCCTCAATGCAAAGGCTCTAGACGCAAATATTGGTGTGAGAGCTAATTCAATCAAGGAAACACTGCATGTTGGTGAAGGGCATATTGAAGAAGGATCAGCCGAGTGGTTCTTGTGGGAGAACAACTCCATTTGGCTCACTAACTTCACACACCATCAGGCTTCCAAGCAGCTCTCAAGGAAACTCAGTTTTCACACTCTATGCTTAGTGCCCTTTGAGTGCATTATCTAGGAATGAACCTGGTAGAGCATCCCACACAAACAAATGCTCCACATGCGGTTTTCACATGCCACCAACTCCACATTCACAGGCAACTTCAGCGCCACCGCCGTTTTCAGATAGCCCTCAATGCAAAGGCTCTAGACGCAAATATTGGTGTGAGAGCTAATTCAGTGAAGGCAACACTGCATGTTGGTGAAGGGCATATTGAAGAAGGATCAGCCGAGTGGTTCTTGTGGGAGAACAACTCCATTTGGCTCACTAACTTCACACACCATCAGGTTCCAAGCAGCTCTCAAGGAAACTCAGTTTTCACACTCTATGCTTAGTGCGCTTTGAGTGCATTATCTAGGAATGAACCTGGTAGAGCATCCCACACAAACGAATGCTCCACATGCAGGTTTCACATGCCACCAACTCCACATTCACAGACAACGTCAGCGCCACAGCCGTTTTCAGATAGCCCTCAATGCAAAGGCTCTAGACGCAAATATTGGTGTGAGAGCTAATTCAATGAAGGAAACACTGCATGTTGGTGAAGGGCATATTGAAGAAGGATCAGCCGAGTGGTTCTTGTGGGAGAACAACTCCATTTGGCTCACTAACTTCACACACCATCAGGCTTCCAAGCAGCTCTCAAGGAAACTCAGTTTTCACACTCTATGCTTAGTGCGCTTTGAGTGGCTAGGACTGAAATGAAGCTTGGTGAGCATTCCCACACATACGAATGCTCCACATGCAGGTTTCACATGCCACCAAATCCACATTCTCAGGCAACTTCAGCGCCACCGCCGTTTTCAGATAGCCCTCAATGCAAAGGCTCTAGACGCAAATATTGGTGTGAGGGCTAATTCAATGAAGGAAACACTGCATGTTGGTGAAGGGCATATTGAAGAAGGATCAGCCGAGTGGTTCTTGTGGGAGAACAACTCCATTTGGCTCACTAACTTCACACACCATCAGGCTTCCAAGCAGCTCTCAAGGAAACTCAGTTTTCACACTCTATGCTTAGTGCCCTTTGAGTGCATTACCTAGGAATGAACCTGGTAGAGCATCCCACACAAACAAATGCTCCACATGCGGGTTTCACATGCCACCAACTCCACATTCTCAGGCAACTTCAGCGCCACAGCCGTTTTCAGATAGCCCACAATGCAAAGGCTCTAGATGCAAATATTGGTGTGAGAGCTAATTCAATCAAGGAAACACTGCATGTTGGTGAAGGGCATATTGAAGAAGGATCAGCCGAGTGGTTCTTGTGGGAGAACAACTCCATTTAGCTCACTAACTTCACACACCATCAGGCTTCCAAGTAGCTCAAGGAAACTCAGTTTTCACATTCTATGCTTAGTGCCCTTTGAGTGCATTATCTAGGAATGAACCTGGTAGAGCATCCCACACAAATGAATGCTCCACATGCGGGTTTCACATGCCACCAACTCCACATTCACAGGCAACATCAGCGCCACAGCCGTTTTCAGATAGCCCTCAATGCAAAGGATCTAGATGCAAATATTGGTGTGAGAGCTAATTCAATCAAGGAAACACTGCATGTTGGTGAAGGGCATATTGAAGAAGGATCAGCCGAGTGGTTCTTGTGGGAGAACAACTCCATTTGGCTCACTAACTTCACACACCACCAGGCTTCCAAGCAGCTCTCAAGGAAACTCAGTTTTCACACTCTATGCTTAGTGTCCTTTGAGTGCCTAGGACGGAAATGAATATTGGTGAGCATCCCACACAAACGAATGCTCCACCTGCGGGTTTCACATGCCACCAACTCCACATTCACAGGCAACGTCAGCGCCACCGCCGTTTTCAGATAGCCCTCAATGCAAAGGCTCTAGACGCAAATATTGGTGTGAGAGCTAATTCAATCAAGGAAACACTGCATGTTGGTGAAGGGCATATTGAAGAAGGATCAGCCGAGTGGTTCTTGTGGGAGAACAACTCCATTTGGCTCACTAACTTCACACACCATCAGGCTTCCAAGCAGCTCTCAAGGAAACTCAGTTTTCACACTCTATGCTTAGTGCCCTTTGAGTGCATTATCTAGGAATGAACCTGGTAGAGCATCCCACACAAACAAATGCTCCACATGCGGTTTTCACATGCCACCAACTCCACATTCACAGGCAACTTCAGCGCCACCGCCGTTTTCAGATAGCCCTCAATGCAAAGGCTCTAGACGCAAATATTGGTGTGAGAGCTAATTCAGTGAAGGAAACACTGCATGTTGGTGAAGGGCATATTGAAGAAGGATCAGCCGAGTGGTTCTTGTGGGAGAACAACTCCATTTGGCTCACTAACTTCACACACCACCAGGCTTCCAAGCAGCTCTCAAGGAAACTCAGTTTTCACACTCTATGCTTAGTGCGCTTTGAGTGCATTATCTAGGAATGAACCTGGTAGAGCATCCCACACAAACGAATGCTCCACATGCAGGTTTCACATGCCACCAACTCCACATTCACAGACAACGTCAGCGCCACAGCCGTTTTCAGATAGCCCTCAATGCAAAGGCTCTAGTGGCCTATATTGTTGTGAGAGCTAATTCAATCAAGGAAACACTGCATGTTGGTGAAGGGCATATTGAAGAAGGATCAGCCGAGTGGTTCTTGTGGGAGAACAACTCCATTTTGCTCACTAACTTCACACACCATCAGGCTTCCAAGCAGCTCTCAAGGAAACTCAGTTTTCACACTCTATGCTTAGTGCGCTTTGAGTGGCTAGGACTGAAATGAAGCTTGGTGAGCATTCCCACACATACGAATGCTCCACATGCAGGTTTCACATGCCACCAAATCCACATTCTCAGGCAACTTCAGCGCCACCGCCGTTTTCAGATAGCCCTCAATGCAAAGGCTCTAGACGCAAATATTGGTGTGAGGGCTAATTCAATGAAGGAAACACTGCATGTTGGTGAAGGGCATATTGAAGAAGGATCAGCCGAGTGGTTCTTGTGGGAGAACAACTCCATTTGGCTCACTAACTTCACACACCATCAGGCTTCCAAGCAGCTCTCAAGGAAACTCAGTTTTCACACTCTATTCTTAGTGCACTTTGAGTGCATTATCTAGGAATGAACCTGGTAGAGCATCCCACACAAACGAATGCTCCACATGCGGGTTTCACATGCCACCAACTCCACATTCACAGGCAACGTCAGCGCCACAGCCGTTTTCAGATAGCCCTCAATGCAAAGGCTCTAGACGCAAATATTGGTGTGAGAGCTAATTCAATCAAGGAAACACTGCATGTTGGTGAAGGGCATATTGAAGAAGGATCAGCCGAGTGGTTCTTGTGGGAGAACAACTCCATTTGGCTCACTAACTTCACACACCATCAGGCTTCCAAGCAGCTCTCAAGGAAACTCAGTTTTCACACTCTATGCTAGGTGCGCTTTGAGTGGCTAGGATTGAAATGAAGCTTGGTGAGCATTCCCACACATACGAATGCTCCACATGCGGGTTTCACATGCCACCAACTCCACATTCTCAGGCAACTTCAGCGCTACAGCCGTTTTCAGATAGCCCTCAACGCAAAGGCTCTAGACGCAAATATTGGTGTGAGAGCTAATTCAATGAAGGAAACACTGCATGTTGGTGAAGGGCATATTGAAGAAGGATCAGCCGAGTGGTTCTTGTGGGAGAACAACTCCATTTGGCTCACTAACTTCACACACCATCAGGCTTCCAAGCACCTCTCAAGGAAACTCAGTTTTCACACTCTATGCTTAGTGCCCTTTGAGTGCATTACCTAGGAATGAACCTGGTAGAGCATCCCACACAAACAAATGCTCCACATGCGGGTTTCACATGCCACCAACTCCACATTCTCAGGCAACTTCAGCGCCACAGCCGTTTTCAGATAGCCCTCAATGCAAAGGCTCTAGACGCAAATATTGGTGTGAGAGCTAATTCAATGAAGGAAACACTGCATGTTGGTGAAGGGCATATTGAAGAAGGATTAGCCGAGTGGTTCTTGTGGGAGAACAACTCCATTTGGCTCACTAACTTCACACACATCAGGTTCCAAGCAGCTCTCAAGGAAACTCAGTTTTCACACTCTATGCTTAGTGCCCTTTGAGTGCATTATCTAGGAATGAACCTGGTAGAGCATCCCACACAAACGAATGCTCCACATGTGGGTTTCACATGCCACCAACTCCACATTCTCAGGCAACTTCAGCGCCACAGCCGTTTTCAGATAGCCCTCAATGCAAAGGATCTAGATGCAAATATTGGTGTGAGAGCTAATTCAATCAAGGCAACACTGCATGTTGGTGAAGGGCATATTGAAGAAGGATCAGCCGAGTGGTTCTTGTGGGAGAACAACTCCATTTGGCTCACTAACTTCACACACCATCAGGCTTCCAAGCAGCTCTCAAGGAAACTCAGTTTTCACACTCTATGCTTAGTGCGCTTTGAGTGGCTAGGACTGATGAAGCTTGGTGAGCATCCCACACAAACGAATGCTCCACATGCGGGTTTCACATGCCACCAACTCCACATTCTCAGGCAACTTCAGCGCCACAGCCGTTATCGGATAGCCCTCAACGCAAAGGCTCTAGAGGCAAATATTGGTGTGAGAGCTAATTCAATGAAGGAAACACTGCATGTTGGTGAAGGGCATATTGAAGAAGGATCACCCGAGTGGTTCTTGTGGGAGAACAACTCCATTTGGCTCACTAACTTCACACACCATCAGGCTTCCATGCTGCTCTCAAGAAAACTCAGTTTTCACACTCTATGCTTAGTGCCCTTTGAGAGCCTAGGACGGAAATGAAGCTTACTGAGCATCCCACACAAACGAATGCTCCACATGCGGGTTTCACATGCCACCAACTCCACATTCTCAGGCAACTTCAGCGCCACAGCCGTTTTCAGATAGCCCTCACAGCAAAGGCTCTAGATGCAAATATTGGTGTGAGAGCTAATTCAATGAAGGAAACACTGCATGTTGGTGAAGGGCATATTGAAGAAGGATCAGCCGAGTGGTTCTTGTGGGAGAACAACTCCATTTGGCTCACTAACTTCACACACCATCAGGCTTCCAAGTAGCTCAAGGAAACTCAGTTTTCACATTCTATGCTTAGTGCCCTTTGAGTGCATTATCTAGGAATGAACCTGGTAGAGCATCCCACACAAACGAATGCTCCACATGCGGGTTTCACATGCCACCAACTCCACATTCACAGGCAACTGCAGCGCCACAGCCGTTTTCAGATAGCCCTCAATGCAAAGGATCTAGATGCAAATATTGGTGTGAGAGCTAATTCAATCAAGGAAACACTGCATGTTGGTGAAGGGCATATTGAAGAAGGATCAGCCGAGTGGTTCTTGTGGGAGAACAACTCCATTTGGCTCACTAACTTCACACACCACCAGGCTTCCAAGCAGCTCTCAAGGAAACTCAGTTTTCACACTCTATGCTTAGTGTCCTTTGAGTGCCTAGGACGGAAATGAATATTGGTGAGCATCCCACACAAACGAATGCTCCACCTGCGTGTTTCACATGCCACCAACTCCACATTCACAGGCAACGTCAGCGCCACAGCCGTTTTCAGATAGCCCTCAATGCAAAGGCTCTAGACGCAAATATTGGTGTGAGAGCTAATTCAATCAAGGAAACACTGCATGTTGGTGAAGGGCATATTGAAGAAGGATCAGCCGAGTGGTTCTTGTGGGAGAACAACTCCATTTGGCTCACTAACTTCACACACCATCAGGTTCCAAGCAGCTCTCAAGGAAACTCAGTTTTCACACTCTATGCTTAGTGCCCTTTGAGTGCATTATCTAGGAATGAACCTGGTAGAGCATCCCACACAAATGAATGCTCCACATGTGGGTTTCACATGCCACCAACTCCACATTCTCAGGCAACTTCAGCGCCACAGCCGTTTTCAGATAGCCCTCAATGCAAAGGATCTAGATGCAAATATTGGTGTGAGAGCTAATTCAGTGAAGGAAACACTGCATGTTGGTGAAGGGCATATTGAAGAAGGATCAGCCGAGTGGTTCTTGTGGGAGAACAACTCCATTTGGCTCACTAACTTCACACACCATCAGGCTTCCAAGCAGCTCTCAAGGAAACTCAGTTTTCACACTCTATGCTTAGTGCGCTTTGAGTGGCTAGGACTGATGAAGCTTGGTGAGCATCCCACACAAACGAATGCTCCACATGCGGGTTTCACATGCCACCAACTCCACATTCTCAGGCAACTTCAGCGCCACAGCCGTTATCGGATAGCCCTCAACGCAAAGGCTCTAGAGGCAAATATTGGTGTGAGAGCTAATTCAATGAAGGAAACACTGCATGTTGGTGAAGGGCATATTGAAGAAGGATCACCCGAGTGGTTCTTGTGGGAGAACAACTCCATTTGGCTCACTAACTTCACACACCATCAGGCTTCCATGCTGCTCTCAAGAAAACTCAGTTTTCACACTCTATGCTTAGTGCCCTTTGAGAGCCTAGGACGGAAATGAAGCTTACTGAGCATCCCACACAAACGAATGCTCCACATGCGGGTTTCACATGCCACCAACTCCACATTCTCAGGCAACTTCAGCGCCACAGCCGTTTTCAGATAGCCCTCACAGCAAAGGCTCTAGATGCAAATATTGGTGTGAGAGCTAATTCAATGAAGGAAACACTGCATGTTGGTGAAGGGCATATTGAAGAAGGATCAGCCGAGTGGTTCTTGTGGGAGAACAACTCCATTTGGCTCACTAACTTCACACACCATCAGGCTTCCAAGTAGCTCAAGGAAACTCAGTTTTCACATTCTATGCTTAGTGCCCTTTGAGTGCATTATCTAGGAATGAACCTGGTAGAGCATCCCACACAAACGAATGCTCCACATGCGGGTTTCACATGCCACCAACTCCACATTCACAGGCAACTGCAGCGCCACAGCCGTTTTCAGATAGCCCTCAATGCAAAGGATCTAGATGCAAATATTGGTGTGAGAGCTAATTCAATCAAGGAAACACTGCATGTTGGTGAAGGGCATATTGAAGAAGGATCAGCCGAGTGGTTCTTGTGGGAGAACAACTCCATTTGGCTCACTAACTTCACACACCACCAGGCTTCCAAGCAGCTCTCAAGGAAACTCAGTTTTCACACTCTATGCTTAGTGTCCTTTGAGTGCCTAGGACGGAAATGAATATTGGTGAGCATCCCACACAAACGAATGCTCCACCTGCGTGTTTCACATGCCACCAACTCCACATTCACAGGCAACGTCAGCGCCACAGCCGTTTTCAGATAGCCCTCAATGCAAAGGCTCTAGACGCAAATATTGGTGTGAGAGCTAATTCAATCAAGGAAACACTGCATGTTGGTGAAGGGCATATTGAAGAAGGATCAGCCGAGTGGTTCTTGTGGGAGAACAACTCCATTTGGCTCACTAACTTCACACACCATCAGGTTCCAAGCAGCTCTCAAGGAAACTCAGTTTTCACACTCTATGCTTAGTGCCCTTTGAGTGCATTATCTAGGAATGAACCTGGTAGAGCATCCCACACAAATGAATGCTCCACATGTGGGTTTCACATGCCACCAACTCCACATTCTCAGGCAACTTCAGCGCCACAGCCGTTTTCAGATAGCCCTCAATGCAAAGGATCTAGATGCAAATATTGGTGTGAGAGCTAATTCAGTGAAGGAAACACTGCATGTTGGTGAAGGGCATATTGAAGAAGGATCAGCCGAGTGGTTCTTGTGGGAGAACAACTCCATTTGGCTCACTAACTTCACACACCATCAGGCTTCCAAGCAGCTCTCAAGGAAACTCAGTTTTCACACTCTATGCTTAGTGCGCTTTGAGTGGCTAGGACTGAAATGAAGCTTGGTGAGCATCCCACACAAACCAATGCTCCACATGCGGGTTTCACATGCCACCAACTCCACATTCTCAGGCAACTTCAGCGCCACAGCCGTTATCGGATAGCCCTCAACGCAAAGGCTCTAGAGGCAAATATTGGTGTGAGAGCTAATTCAATGTAGGAAACACTGCATGTTGGTGAAGGGCATATTGAAGAAGGATCACCCGAGTGGTTCTTGTGGGAGAACAACTCCATTTGGCTCACTAACTTCACACACCATCAGGCTTCCATGCTGCTCTCAAGGAAACTCAGTTTTCACACTCTATGCTTAGTGCCCTTTGAGAGCCTAGGACGGAAATGAAGCTTACTGAGCATCCCACACAAACGAATGCTCCACATGCGGGTTTCACATGCCACCAACTCCACATTCACAGGCTGCATCAGCGCCACAGCCGTTTTCAGATAGCCCTCAGTGCAAAGGCTCTAGATGCAAATATTGGTGTGAGAGCTAATTCAATCAAGGAAACACTGCATGTTGGTGAAGGGCATATTGAAGAAGGATCAGCCGAGTGGTTCTTGTGGGAGAACAACTCCATTTGGCTCACTAACTTCACACACCATCAGGCTTCCAAGTAGCTCTCAAGGAAACTCAGTTTTCACACTCTATGCTTAGTGCCCTTTGAGTGCATTATCTAGGAATGAACCTGGTAGAGCATCCCACACAAACGAATGCTCCACATGCGGGTTTCACATGCCACCAACTCCACATTCACAGGCAACTTCAGCGCCACAGCCGTTTTCAGATCCTCAGTGCAAAGGCTCTAGATGCAAATATTGGTGTGAGAGCTAATTCAATCAAGGAAACACTGCATGTTGGTGAAGGGCATATTGAAGAAGGATCAGCCGAGTGGTTCTTGTGGGAGAACAACTCCATTTGGCTCACTAACTTCACACACCATCAGGCTTCCAAGTAGCTCTCAAGGAAACTCAGTTTTCACACTCTATGCTTAGTGCCCTTTGAGTGCATTATCTAGGAATGAACCTGGTAGAGCATCCCACACAAACGAATGCTCCACATGCGGGTTTCACATGCCACCAACTCCACATTCTCAGGCAACTTCAGCGCCACGGCCGTTTTCAGATAGCCCTCAATGCAAAGGCTCTAGACGCAAATATTGGTGTGAGAGCTAATTCAATCAAAAAAACACTGCATGTTGGTGAAGGGCATATTGAAGAAGG
>NW_026698678.1:0-45739 GCF_030435755.1 Ochotona princeps
TGGCATATTGAAGAAGGATCAGCCGAGTGGTTCTTGTGGGAGAACAACTCCATTTGGCTCACTAACTTCACACACCATCAGGCTTCCAAGCAGCTCTCAAGGAAACTCAGTTTTCACACACTATGCTTAGTGCCCTTTCATTGCATTATCTAGGAATGAACCTGGTAGAGCATCCCACACAAACGAATGCTCTACATGCGGGTTTCACATGCCACCAACTCCACATTCTCAGGCAACTTCAGCGCCACAGCCGTTTTCAGATAGCCCTCAATGCAAAGGCTCTAGACGCAAATGTTGGTGTGAGAGCTAATTCAATCAAGGAAACACTGCATGTTGGTGAAGGACAAATAGAAGAAGGATCAGCCGAGTGGATGCTGTGGGAGAACAACTCCATTTGGCTCACTAACTTCACACACCATCAGGTTTCCAAGCAGCTCTCAAGGAAACTCAGTTTTCACACTCTATGCTTAGTGCCCTTTGAGTGCCTAGGACTGAAATGAAGCTTGGTAAAGCATCCCACACAAACGAATGCTCCACATACGGGTTTCACATGCCACCAACTCCACATTCTCAGGCAACTTCAGCGCCACAGCCGTTTTCAGATAGCCCTCAATGCAAAGGCTCTAGACGCAAATATTGGTGTGAGAGCTAATTCAATCAAGGAAACACTGCATGTTGGTGAAGGGCATATTGAAGAAGGATCAGCCGAGTGGTTCTTGTGGGAGAACAACTCCATTTGGCTCACTAACTTCACACACCATCAGGCTTCCAAGCAGCTCTCAAGGAAACTCAGTTTTCACACTCTATGCTTAGTGCCCTTTAAGTGCCTAGGACTGAAAAGAAGCTTGTTGAGCATCCCACACAAACGAATGCTGCACATGCAGGTTTCACATGCCACCAACTCCACATTCTCAGGCAACTTCAGCGCCACAGCCATTTTCAGATAGCCCTCAATTCAAAGGCTCTAGACGCAAATATTGGTGTGAGAGCTAATTCAATCAAGGAAACACTGCATGTTGGTGAAGGGCATATTGAAGAAGGATCAGCCGAGTGGTTCTTGTGAGAGAACAACTCCATTTGGCTCACTAACTTCACACACCATCAGGCTTCCAAGCAGCTCTCAAGGAAACTCAGTTTTCACACTCCATGTTTAGTGCCCTTTGAGTCCATTATCTAGGAATAAACTTGGTAGAGCATCCCACACAAACGAATGCTCCACATGCGGGTTTCACATGCCACCAACTCCACATTCTCAGGCAACTTCAGCGCCACAGCCGTTTTCAGATAGCCCTCAATGCAAAGGCTCTAGACGCAAATATTGGTGTGAGAGCTAATTCAATCAAGGAAACACTGCATGTTGGTGAAGGGCATAGAGAAGAAGGATCAGCCGAGTGGTTCTTGTGGGAGAACAACTCCATTTGGCTCACTAACTTCACACACCATCAGGCTTCCAAGCAGCTCTCAAGGAAACTCAGTTTTCACACTCTATGCTTAGTGCCCTTTGAGTGCCTAGGACTGAAAAGAAGCTTGTTGAGCTTCCCACACAAACGAATGCTCCACATGCAGGTTTCACATGCCACCAACTCCACATTCTCAGGCAACTTCAGCGCCACAGCCATTTTCAGATAGCCCTCAATGCAAAGGCTCTAGACGCAAATATTGGTGTGAGAGCTAATTCAATCAAGGAAACACTGCATGTTGGTGAAGGGCATATTGAAGAAGGATCAGCCGAGTGGTTCTTGTGAGAGAACAACTCCATTTGGCTCACTAACTTCACACACCATCAGGCTTCCAAGCAGCTCTCAAGGAATCTCAGTTTTCACACTCTATGCTTAGTGCCCTTTGAGTGCCTAGGACTGAAATGAAGCATGGTGAGCATCCCACACAAAAGAATGCTCCACATGCGGCTTTCACATGCCACCAACTCCACATTCACAGGCAACTTCAGCCCCACAGCCATTTTCAGATAGCCCTCAATGCAAAGGCTCTAGACGCAAATATTGGTGTGAGAGCTAATTCAATCAAGGAAACACTGCATGTTGGTGAAGGGCATATTGAAGAAGGATCAGCCGAGTGGTTCTTGTGGGAGAACAACTCCATTTGGCTCATTAACTTCACACACCATCAGGCTTCCAAGCAGCTCTCAAGGAAACTCAGTTTTCACACTCTATGCTTAGTGCCCCTTTGAGTCCATTATCTAGAAATGAACCTGGTAGAGCATCCCACACAAACGAATGCTCCACATGCGGATTTCACATGCCACCAACTCCACATTCTCAGCAACTTCAGCGCCACAGCCGTTTTCAGATAGCCCTCAATGCAAAGGCTCTAGACGCAAATATTGGTGTGAGAGCTAATTCAATCAAGGAAACAGTGCATGTTGGTGAAGGGCATATTGAAGAAGGATCAGCCGAGTGGTTCTTGTGGGAGAACAACTCCATTTGGCTCACTAACTTCACACACCATCAGGCTTCCAAGCAGCTCTCAAGGAAACTCAGTTTTCACACTCTATGCTTAGTGCCCTTTGAGTGCCTAGAACTGAAATGATACTTGCTGAGCATCCCACACAAACGAATGCTCCACATGCGGGTTTCACATGCCACCAATTCCACATTCACAGGCAACTTCAGCGCCACAGCCGTTTTCAGATAGCCCTCAATGCAAAGGCTCTAGACGCAAATGTTGGTGTGAGAGCTAATTCAATCAAGGAAACACTGCATGTTGGTGAAGGACAAATAGAAGAAGGATCAGCCGAGTGGATGTTGTGGGAGAACAACTCCATTTGGCTCACTAACTTCACACACCATCAGGCTTCCAAGCAGCTCTCAAGAAAACTCAGTTTTCACACTCTATGCTTAGTGCCCTTTGAGTCCATTATCTAGGATTGAAAAAGGTAGAGCATCCCCCACAAACCAATGCTCCACATGCGGGTTTCACATGCCACCAACTCCACATTCTCAGGCAACTTCAGCGCCACAGCCATTTTCAGATAGCCCTCAATGCAAAGGCTCTACACGCAAATATTGGTGAGAGAGCTAATTCAATCAAGGAAACACTGCATGTTTTTGAAGGGCATATTGAAGAAGGATCAGCCGAGTGGTTCTTGTGGGAGGACAACTCCATTTGGCTCACTAACTTCACACACCATCAGGCTTCCAAGCAGCTCTCAAGGAAACTCAGTTTTCACACTCTATGCTTAGTGCCCTTTGAGTGCCTAGGACTGAAATGAAGCCTGTTGAGCTTCCCACAGAAACGAATGCTCCACACGCAGGTTTCACATGCCACCAACTCCACATTCACAGGCAACTTCAGCGCCACAGCCATTTTCAGATAGCCCTCAATGCAAAGGCTCTAGACGCAAATATTGGTGTGAGAGCTAATTCAATCAAGGAAACACTGCATGTTGGTGAAGGGCATATTGAAGAAGGATCAGCCGAGTGGTTCTTGTGGGAGAACAACTCCATTTGGCTCACTAACTTCACACACCATCAGGCTTCCAAGCAGCTCTCAAGGAAACTCAGTTTTCACACTCTATGCTTAGTGCCCTTTAAGTGCCTAGGACTGAATGAAGCATGGTGAGCATCCCACACAAATGAATGCTTCACATGCAGGTTTCACATGCCACCAACTCCACATTCACAGGCAACTTCAGCGCCACAGCCATTTTCAGATAGCCCTCAATGCAAAGGCTCTAGACGCAAATACTGGTGTGAGAGCTAATCCAATCAAGGAAACACTGCATGTTGGTGAAGGGCATATTGAAGAAGGATCAGCCGAGTGGTTCTTGTGGGAGAACAACTCCATTTGGCTCACTAACTTCACACACCATCAGGCTTCCAAGCAGCTCTCAAGGAAACTCAGTTTTCACACACTATGCTTAGTGCCCTTTCATTGCATTATCTAGGAATGAACCTGGTAGAGCATCCCACACAAACGAATGCTCTACATGCGGGTTTCACATGCCACCAACTCCACATTCTCAGGCAACTTCAGCGCCACAGCCGTTTTCAGATAGCCCTCAATGCAAAGGCTCTAGACGCAAATGTTGGTGTGAGAGCTAATTCAATCAAGGAAACACTGCATGTTGGTGAAGGACAAATAGAAGAAGGATCAGCCGAGTGGATGCTGTGGGAGAACAACTCCATTTGGCTCACTAACTTCACACACCGTCAGGTTTCCAAGCAGCTCTCAAGGAAACTCAGTTTTCACACTCTATGCTTAGTGCCCTTTGAGTGCCTAGGACTGAAATGAAGCTTGGTAAAGCATCCCACACAAACGAATGCTCCACATACGGGTTTCACATGCCACCAACTCCACATTCTCAGGCAACTTCAGCGCCACAGCAGTTTTCAGATAGCCCTCAATGCAGAGGTTCTAGACGCAAATATTGGTGTGAGAGCTAATTCAATCAAGGAAACACAGCCTATTAGTGAAGGGCATATTGAAGAAGGATCAGCCGAGTGGTTCTTGTGGGAGAACAACTCCATTTGGCTTACTAACTTCACACAATATTAGGCTTCCAAGCAGCTCTCAAGGAAACTCAGTTTTCACACTCTATGCTTAGTGCCCTTTGAGTGCCTAGGACTGAAATGAAGCTTGGTGAGCATCCCACACAAACGAATGCTCCACATGCGGGTTTCACATACCACCAACGCCACATCCTCAGGCAACTTCAGCGCCACAGCCGTTTTCAGATAGCCCTCAATGCAAAGGCTCTAGACGCAAATATTGGTGTGAGAGCTAATTCAATCAAGGAAACACTGCATGTTGGTGAAGGGCATATTGAAGAAGGATCAGCCGAGTGGATGTTGTGGGAGAACAACTCCATTTGGCTCACTAACTTCACACACCATCAGGCTTCCAAGCAGCTCTCAAGGAATCTCAGTTTTCACACTCTATGCTTAGTGCCCTTTGAGTGCCTAGGACTGAAATGAAGCTTTGTAAAGCATCCCACACAAACGAATGCTCCACATGCGGGTTTCACATGCCACCAACTCCACATTCTCAGGCAACTTCAGCGCCACAGCCGTTTTCAGATAGCCCTCAATGCAGAGGTTCTAGACGCAAATATTGATGTGAGAGCTAATTCAATCAAGGAAACACTGCATGTTGGTGAAGGGCATATTGAAGAAGGTTCAGCGAGTGGTTCTTGTGGGAGAACAACTCCATTTGGCTCACTAACTTCACACACTATCAGGCTTTCAAGCAGCTCTCAAGGAAACTCAGTTTTCACACTCTATGCTTAGTGCCCTTTGAGTGCCTAGGACTGAAATGAAGCTTGGTGAGCATCCCACACAAACGAATGCTCCACATGCGGGTTTCACATGCCACCAACTCCACATTCACAGGCAACTTCACCGCCTCAGCCATTTTCAGATAGCCCTCAATGCAAAGGCTCTAGACGCAAATGTTGGTGTGAGAGCTAATTCAATCAAGGAAACACTGCATGTTGGTGAAGGGCATATTGAAGAAGGATCAGCCGAGTGGATGTTGTGGGAGAACAACTCCATTTGGCTCACTAACTTCACACACCATCAGGCTTCCAAGCAGCTCTCACGGAATCTCAGTTTTCACACTCTATGCTTAGTGCCCTTTGAGTGCATTATCTAGAAATGAAGGCTTGGTGGAGCATCCCACACAAACGAATGCTCCACATGCGGGTTTCACATGCCACCAACTCCACATTCTCAGGCAACTTCAGCGCCACAGCCGTTTTCAGATAGCCCTCAATGCAGAGGTTCTAGACGCAATTATTTGTGTGAGAGCTAATTCAATCAAGGAAACACAGCCTGTTAGTGAAGGGCATATTGAAGAAGGATCAGCCGAGTGGTTCTTGTGGGAGAACAACTCCATTTGGCTCACTAACTTCACACACCATTAGGCTTCCAAGCAGCTCTCAAGGAAACTCAGTTTTCACACTCTATGCTTAGTGCCCTTTGAGTGCCTAGGACTGAAATGAAGCTTGGTGAGCATCCCACACAAACGAATGCTCCACATGCGGGTTTCACATACCGCCAACGCCACTTCCTCAGGCAACTTCAGCGCCACAGCCGTTTTCAGATAGCCCTCAATGCAAAGGCTCTAGACGCAAATATTGGTGTGAGAGCTAATTCAACCAAGGAAACATTGCATGTTGGTGAAGGGCATATTGAAGAAGGATCAGCCGAGTGGATGTTGTGGGAGAACAACTCCATTTGGCTCACTAACTTCACACACCATCAGGCTTCCAAGCAGCTCTCACGGAATCTCAGTTTTCACACTCTATGCTTAGTGCCCGTTGAGTGCCTAGGACTGCAATGAAGCTTGGTGAGCATCCCACACAAACGAATGCTCCACATGCGGGTTTCACATGCCACCAACTCCACATTCTCAGGCAACTTCAGCGCCACAGCCGTTTTCAGATAGCCCTCAATGCAGAGGTTCTGGACGCAATTATTGGTGTGAGAGCTAATTCAATCAAGGAAACACAGCCTGTTAGTGAAGGGCATATTGAAGAAGGATCACCCGAGTGGTTCTTGTGGGAGAACAACTCCATTTGGCTCACTAACTTCACACACAATTAGGCTTCCAAGCAGCTCTCAAGGAAACTCAGTTTTCACACTCTATGCTTAGTGCCCTTTGAGTGCCTAGGACTGAAATGAAGCTTGGTGAGCATCCCACACAAACGAATGCTCCACATGCGGGTTTCACATACCACCAACGCCACATCCTCAGGCAACTTCAGCGCCACAGCCGTTTTCAGATAGCCCTCAATGCAAAGGCTCTAGACGCAAATATTTGTGTGAGAGCTAATTCAATCAAGGAAACACTGCATGTTGGTGAAGTGCATATTGAAGAAGGATCAGCCGAGTGGTTCTTGTGGGAGAACAACTCCATTTGGTTCACTAACTTCACACACCATCAGGCTTCCAGGCAGCTCTCAAGGAAACTCAGTTTTCACACTCTATGCTTAGTGCCCTTTGAGTCCATTATCTAGGATTGAACCAGGTAGAGCATCCCCCACAAACGAATGCTCCACATGTGGGTTTCACATGCCACCAACTCCACATTCTCAGGCAACTTCAGCGCCACAGCCGTTTTCAGATAGCCCTCAATGCAAAGGCTCTACACGCAAATATTGGTGTGAGAGCTAATTCAATCAAGGAAACACTGCATGTTGGTGAAGGGCATATTGAAGAAGGATCAGCCGAGTGGTTCTTGTGGGAGGACAACTCCATTTGGCTCACTAACTTCACACACTATCAGGCTTCCAAGCAGCTCTCAAGGAAACTCAGTTTTCACACTCTATGCTTAGTGCCCTTTGAGTGCCTAGGACTGAAATGAAGCTTGTTGAGCTTCCCACACAAACGAATGCTCCACATGCAGGTTTCACATGCCACCAACTCCACATTCACAGGCAACTTCACCCGCCACAGCCATTTTCAGATAGCCCTCAATGCAAAGGCTCTAGACGCAAATATTGGTGTGAGAGCTAATTCAATCAAGGAAACACTGCATGTTGGTGAAGGGCATATTGAAGAAGGATCAGCCAAGTGGTTCTTGTCTGAGAACAACTCCATTTGGCTCACTAACTTCACACACCATCAGGCTTCCAAGCAGCTCTCAAGGAAACTCAGTTTTCACACTCTATGCTTAGTGCCCTTTGAGTCCATTATCTAGGATTGAAAAAGGTAGAGCATCCCCCACAAACCAATGCTCCACATGCGGGTTTCACATGCCACCAACTCCACATTCTCAGGCAACTTCAGCGCCACAGCCGTTTTCAGATAGCCCTCAATGCAAAGGCTCTACACGCAAATATTGGTGAGAGAGCTAATTCAATCAAGGAAACACTGCATGTTTTTGAAGGGCATATTGAAGAAGGATCAGCCGAGTGGTTCTTGTGGGAGGACAACTCCATTTGGCTCACTAACTTCACACACCATCAGGCTTCCAAGCAGCTCTCAAGGAAACTCAGTTTTCACACTCTATGCTTAGTGCCCTTTGAGTGCCTAGGACTGAAATGAAGCTTGTTGAGCTTCCCACACAAACGAATGCTCCACACGCAGGTTTCACATGCCACCAACTCCACATTCACAGGCAACTTCAGCGCCACAGCCATTTTCAGATAGCCCTCAATGCAAAGGCTCTAGACGCAAATATTGGTGTGAGAGCTAATTCAATCAAGGAAACACTGCATGTTGGTGAAGGGCATATTGAAGAAGGATCAGCCGAGTGGTTCTTGTGGGAGAACAACTCCATTTGGCTCACTAACTTCACACACCATCAGGCTTCCAAGCAGCTCTCAAGGAAACTCAGTTTTCACACTCTATGCTTAGTGCCCTTTGAGTGCCTAGGACTGAAATGAAGCATGGTGAGCATCCCACACAAATGAATGCTTCACATGCAGGTTTCACATGCCACCAACTCCACATTCACAGGCAACTTCAGCGCCACAGCCATTTTCAGATAGCCCTCAATGCAAAGGCTCTAGACGCAAATACTGGTGTGAGAGCTAATCCAATCAAGGAAACACTGCATGTTGGTGAAGGGCATATTGAAGAAGGATCAGCCGAGTGGTTCTTGTGGGAGAACAACTCCATTTGGCTCACTAACTTCACACACCATCAGGCTTCCAAGCAGCTCTCAAGGAAACTCAGTTTTCACACACTATGCTTAGTGCCCTTTCATTGCATTATCTAGGAATGAACCTGGTAGAGCATCCCACACAAACGAATGCTCTACATGCGGGTTTCACATGCCACCAACTCCACATTCTCAGGCAACTTCAGCGCCACAGCCGTTTTCAGATAGCCCTCAATGCAAAGGCTCTAGACGCAAATGTTGGTGTGAGAGCTAATTCAATCAAGGAAACACTGCATGTTGGTGAAGGACAAATAGAAGAAGGATCAGCCGAGTGGATGCTGTGGGAGAACAACTCCATTTGGCTCACTAACTTCACACACCGTCAGGTTTCCAAGCAGCTCTCAAGGAAACTCAGTTTTCACACTCTATGCTTAGTGCCCTTTGAGTGCCTAGGACTGAAATGAAGCTTGGTAAAGCATCCCACACAAACGAATGCTCCACATACGGGTTTCACATGCCACCAACTCCACATTCTCAGGCAACTTCAGCGCCACAGCCGTTTTCAGATAGCCCTCAATGCAGAGGTTCTAGACGCAAATATTGGTGTGAGAGCTAATTCAATCAAGGAAACACAGCCTATTAGTGAAGGGCATATTGAAGAAGGATCAGCCGAGTGGTTCTTGTGGGAGAACAACTCCATTTGGCTTACTAACTTCACACACCATTAGGCTTCCAAGCAGCTCTCAAGGAAACTCAGTTTTCACACTCTATGCTTAGTGCCCTTTGAGTGCCTAGGACTGAAATGAAGCTTGGTGAGCATCCCACACAAACGAATGCTCCACATGCGTGTTTCACATACCACCAACGCCACATCCTCAGGCAACTTCAGCGCCACAGCCGTTTTCAGATAGCCCTCAATGCAAAGGCTCTAGATGCAAATATTGGTGTGAGAGCTAATTCAATCAAGGAAACACTGCATGTTGGTGAAGGGCATATTGAAGAAGGATCAGCCGAGTGGATGTTGTGGGAGAACAACTCCATTTGGCTCACTAACTTCACACACCATCAGGCTTCCAAGCAGCTCTCAAGGAATCTCAGTTTTCACACTCTATGCTTAGTGCCCTTTGAGTGCCTAGGACTGAAATGAAGCTTTGTAAAGCATCCCACACAAACGAATGCTCCACATGCGGGTTTCACATGCCACCAACTCCACATTCTCAGGCAACTTCAGCGCCACAGCCGTTTTCAGATAGCCCTCAATGCAGAGGTTCTAGACGCAAATATTGATGTGAGAGCTAATTCAATCAAGGAAACACTGCATGTTGGTGAAGGGCATATTGAAGAAGGTTCAGCCGAGTGGTTCTTGTGGGAGAACAACTCCATTTGGCTCACTAACTTCACACACAATTAGGCTTCCAAGCAGCTCTCAAGGAAACTCAGTTTTCACACTCTATGCTTAGTGCCCTTTGAGTGCCTAGGACTGAAATGAAGCTTGGTGAGCATCCCACACAAACGAATGCTCCACATGCGGGTTTCACATACCACCAACGCCACATCCTCAGGCAACTTCAGCGCCACAGCCGTTTTCAGATAGCCCTCAATGCAAAGGCTCTAGACGCAAATATTTGTGTGAGAGCTAATTCAATCAAGGAAACACTGCATGTTGGTGAAGTGCATATTGAAGAAGGATCAGCCGAGTGGTTCTTGTGGGAGAACAACTCCATTTGGTTCACTAACTTCACACACCATCAGGCTTCCAGGCAGCTCTCAAGGAAACTCAGTTTTCACACTCTATGCTTAGTGCCCTTTGAGTCCATTATCTAGGATTGAACCAGGTAGAGCATCCCCACAAACGAATGCTCCACATGTGGGTTTCACATGCCACCAACTCCACATTCTCAGGCAACTTCAGCGCCACAGCCGTTTTCAGATAGCCTTCAATGCAAAGGCTCTACACGCAAATATTGGTGTGAGAGCTAATTCAATCAAGGAAACACTGCATGTTGGTGAAGGGCATATTGAAGAAGGATCAGCCGAGTGGTTCTTGTGGGAGGACAACTCCATTTGGCTCACTAACTTCACACACCATCAGGCTTCCAAGCAGCTCTCAAGGAAACTCAGTTTTCACACTCTATGCTTAGTGCCCTTTGAGTGCCTAGGACTGAAATGAAGCTTGTTGAGCTTCCCACACAAACGAATGCTCCACATGCAGGTTTCACATGCCACCAACTCCACATTCACAGGCAACTTCACCGCCACAGCCATTTTCAGATAGCCCTCAATGCAAAGGCTCTAGACGCAAATATTGGTGTGAGAGCTAATTCAATCAAGGAAACACTGCATGTTGGTGAAGGGCATATTGAAGAAGGATCAGCCAAGTGGTTCTTGTCTGAGAACAACTCCATTTGGCTCACTAACTTCACACACCATCAGGCTTCCAAGCAGCTCTCAAGGAAACTCAGTTTTCACACTCTATGCTTAGTGCCCTTTGAGTCCATTATCTAGGATTGAAAAAGGTAGAGCATCCCCCACAAACCAATGCTCCACATGCGGGTTTCACATGCCACCAACTCCACATTCTCAGGCAACTTCAGCGCCACAGCCGTTTTCAGATAGCCCTCAATGCAAAGGCTCTACACGCAAATATTGGTGAGAGAGCTAATTCAATCAAGGAAACACTGCATGTTTTTGAAGGGCATATTGAAGAAGGATCAGCCGAGTGGTTCTTGTGGGAGGACAACTCCATTTGGCTCACTAACTTCACACACCATCAGGCTTCCAAGCAGCTCTCAAGGAAACTCAGTTTTCACACTCTATGCTTAGTGCCCTTTGAGTGCCTAGGACTGAAATGAAGCTTGTTGAGCTTCCAACACAAACGAATGCTCCACACGCAGGTTTCACATGCCACCAACTCCACATTCACAGGCAACTTCAGCGCCACAGCCATTTTCAGATAGCCCTCAATGCAAAGGCTCTAGACGCAAATATTGGTGTGAGAGCTAATTCAATCAAGGAAACACTGCATGTTGGTGAAGGGCATATTGAAGAAGGATCAGCCGAGTGGTTCTTGTGGGAGAACAACTCCATTTGGCTCACTAACTTCACACACCATCAGGCTTCCAAGCAGCTCTCAAGGAAACTCAGTTTTCACACTCTATGCTTAGTGCCCTTTGAGTGCCTAGGACTGAAATGAAGCATGGTGAGCATCCCACACAAATGAATGCTTCACATGCAGGTTTCACATGCCACCAACTCCACATTCACAGGCAACTTCAGCGCCACAGCCATTTTCAGATAGCCCTCAATGCAAAGGCTCTAGACGCAAATACTGGTGTGAGAGCTAATCCAATCAAGGAAACACTGCATGTTGGTGAAGGGCATATTGAAGAAGGATCAGCCGAGTGGTTCTTGTGGGAGAACAACTCCATTTGGCTCACTAACTTCACACACCATCAGGCTTCCAAGCAGCTCTCAAGGAAACTCAGTTTTCACACACTATGCTTAGTGCCCTTTCATTGCATTATCTAGGAATGAACCTGGTAGAGCATCCCACACAAACGAATGCTCTACATGCGGGTTTCACATGCCACCAACTCCACATTCTCAGGCAACTTCAGCACCACAGCCGTTTTCAGATAGCCCTCAATGCAAAGGCTCTAGACGCAAATGTTGGTGTGAGAGCTAATTCAATCAAGGAAACACTGCATGTTGGTGAAGGACAAATAGAAGAAGGATCAGCCGAGTGGATGCTGTGGGAGAACAACTCCATTTGGCTCACTAACTTCACACACCGTCAGGTTTCCAAGCAGCTCTCAAGGAAACTCAGTTTTCACACTCTATGCTTAGTGCCCTTTGAGTGCCTAGGACTGAAATGAAGCTTGGTAAAGCATCCCACACAAACGAATGCTCCACATACGGGTTTCACATGCCACCAACTCCACATTCTCAGGCAACTTCAGCGCCACAGCCGTTTTCAGATAGCCCTCAATGCAGAGGTTCTAGACGCAAATATTAGTGTGAGAGCTAATTCAATCAAGGAAACACAGCCTATTAGTGAAGGGCATATTGAAGAAGGATCAGCCGAGTGGTTCTTGTGGGAGAACAACTCCATTTGGCTTACTAACTTCACACACCATTAGGCTTCCAAGCAGCTCTCAAGGAAACTCAGTTTTCACACTCTATGCTTAGTGCCCTTTGAGTGCCTAGGACTGAAATGAAGCTTGGTGAGCATCCCACACAAACGAATGCTCCACATGCGTGTTTCACATACCACCAACGCCACATCCTCAGGCAACTTCAGCGCCACAGCCGTTTTCAGATAGCCCTCAATGCAAAGGCTCTAGATGCAAATATTGGTGTGAGAGCTAATTCAATCAAGGAAACACTGCATGTTGGTGAAGGGCATATTGAAGAAGGATCAGCCGAGTGGATGTTGTGGGAGAACAACTCCATTTGGCTCACTAACTTCACACACCATCAGGCTTCCAAGCAGCTCTCAAGGAATCTCAGTTTTCACACTCTATGCTTAGTGCCCTTTGAGTGCCTAGGACTGAAATGAAGCTTTGTAAAGCATCCCACACAAACGAATGCTCCACATGCGGGTTTCACATGCCACCAACTCCACATTCTCAGGCAACTTCAGCGCCACAGCCGTTTTCAGATAGCCCTCAATGCAGAGGTTCTAGACGCAAATATTGATGTGAGAGCTAATTCAATCAAGGAAACACTGCATGTTGGTGAAGGGCATATTGAGGAAGGTTCAGCCGAGTGGTTCTTGTGGGAGAACAACTCCATTTGGCTCACTAACTTCACACACTATCAGGCTTTCAAGCAGCTCTCAAGGAAACTCAGTTTTCACACTCTATGCTTAGTGCCCTTTGAGTGCCTAGGACTGAAATGAAGCTTGGTGAGCATCCCACACAAACGAATGCTCCACATGCGGGTTTCACATGCCACCAACTCCACATTCACAGGCAACTTCACCGCCACAGCCATTTTCAGATAGCCCTCAATGCAAAGGCTCTAGACGCAAATGTTGGTGTGAGAGCTAATTCAATCAAGGAAACACTGCATGTTGGTGAAGGGCATATTGAAGAAGGATCAGCCGAGTGGATGTTGTGGGAGAACAACTCCATTTGGCTCACTAACTTCACACACCATCAGGCTTCCAAGCAGCTCTCACGGAATCTCAGTTTTCACACTCTATGCTTAGTGCCCTTTGAGTGCATTATCTAGAAATGAAGCTTGGTGAGCATCCCACACAAACGAATGCTCCACATGCGGGTTTCACATGCCACCAACTCCACATTCTCAGGCAACTTCAGCGCCACAGCCGTTTTCAGATAGCCCTCAATGCAGAGGTTCTAGACGCAATTATTGGTGTGAGAGCTAATTCAATCAAGGAAACACAGCCTGGTAGTGAAGGGCATATTGAAGAAGGATCAGCCGAGTGGTTCTTGTGGGAGAACAAGTCCATTTGGCTCACTAACTTCACACACCATTAGGCTTCCAAGCAGCTCTCAAGGAAACTCAGGTTTCACACTCTATGCTTAGTGCCCTTTGAGTGCCTAGGACTGAAATGAAGCTTGGTGAGCATCCCACACAAACGAATGCTCCACATGCGGGTTTCACATGCCACCAACTCCACATTCACAGGCAACTTCAGCGCCACAGCCGTTTTCAGATAGCCCTCAATGCAAAGGCTCTAGACGCAAATGTTGGTGTGAGAGCTAATTCAATCAAGGAAACACTGCATGTTGGTGAAGGGCATATTGAAGAAGGATCAGCCAAGTGGATGTTGTGGGAGAACAACTCCATTTGGCTTACTAACTTCACACACCATCATTCTTCCAAGCAGCTCTCACGGAATCTCAGTTTTCACACTCTATGCTTAGTGCCCTTTGAGTGCCTAGGACTGAAATGAAGCTTGGTGAGCATCCCACACGAACGAATGCTCCACATGCGGGTTTCACATACCACCAACGCCACATCCTCAGGCAACTTCAGCGCCACAGCCGTTTTCAGATAGCCCTCAATGCAAAGGCTCTAGACGCAAATATTGGTGTGAGAGCTAATTCAATCAAGGAAACACTGCATGTTGGTGAAGGGCATATTGAAGAAGGATCAGCCGAGTGGTTCTTGTGGGAGAACAACTCCATTTGGCTCACTAACTTCACACACTATCAGGCTTCCAAGCAGCTCTCAAGGAAACTCAGTTTTCACACTCTATGCTTAGTGCCCTTTGAGTGCATTATCTAGAAATGAAGCTTGGTGAGCATACCACACAAACGAATGCTCCACATGCGGGTTTCTCATGCCACCAACTCCACATTCTCAGGCAACTTCAGCGCCACAGCCGTTTTCAGATAGCCCTCAATGCAAAGGCTCTAGACGCAAATGTTGGTGTGAGACCTAATTCAATCAAGGAAACACTGCATGTTGGTGAAGGGCATATTGAAGAAGGATCAGCCGAGTGGATGTTGTGGGAGAACAACTCCATTTGGCTCACTAACTTCACACACCATCAGGCTTCCAAGCAGCTCTCACGGAATCTCAGTTTTCACACTCTATGCTTAGTGCCCTTTGAGTGCCTAGGACTGAAATGAAGCTTGGTGAGCATCCCAAACAAACGAATGCTCCACATGCGGGTTTCACATACCACCAACGCCACATCCTCAGGCAACTTCAGCGCCACAGCCGTTTTCAGATAGCCCTCAATGCAAAGGCTCTAGACGCAAATGTTGGTGTGAGAGCTAATTCAATCAAGGAAACACTGCATGTTGTTGAAGGGCATATTGAAGAAGGATCAGCCGAGTGGATGTTGTGGGAGAACAACTCCATTTGGCTCACTAACTTCACAAAACATCAGGCTTCCAAGCAGCTCTCACGGAATCTCAGTTTTCACACTCTATGCTTAGTGCCCTTTGAGTGCCTAGGACTGAAATGAAGCTTGGTGAGCATCCCAAACAAACGAATGCTCCACATGCGGGTTTCACATACCACCAACGCCACATCCTCAGGCAACTTCAGCGCCACAGCCGTTTTCAGATAGCCCTCAATGTAAAGGCTCTAGACGCAAATATTGGTGTGAGAGCTAATTCAATCAAGGAAACACTGCATGTTGGTGAAGGGCATATTGAAGAAGGATCAGCCGAGTGGATGTTGTGGGAGAACAACTCCATTTGGCTCACTAACTTCACACACCATCAGGCTTCCAAGCAGCTCTCACGGAATCTCAGTTTTCACACTCTATGCTTAGTGCCCGTTGAGTGCCTAGGACTGAAATGAAGCTTGGTGAGCATCCCACACAAACGAATGCTCCACATGCGGGTTTCACATGCCACCAACTCCACATTCTCAGGCAACTTCAGCGCCACAGCCGTTTTCAGATAGCCCTCAATGAAGAGGTTCTGGACGCAATTATTTGTGTGAGAGCTAATTCAATCAAGGAAACACAGCCTGTTAGTGAAGGGCATATTGAAGAAGGATCAGCCGAGTGGATGTTGTGGGAGAACAACTCCATTTGGCTCACTAACTTCACACACCATTAGGCTTCCAAGCAGCTCTCAAGGAAACTCAGTTTTCACACTCTATGCTTAGTGCCCTTTGAGTGCCTAGGACTGAAATGAAGCTTGGTGAGCATCCCACACAAACGAATGCTCCACATGCGGGTTTCACATACCACCAACGCCACATCCTCAGGCAACTTCAGCGCCACAGCCGTTTTCAGATAGCCCTCAATGCAAAGGCTCTAGACGCAAATATTGGTGTGAGAGCTAATTCAATCAAGGAAACACTGCATGTTGGTGAAGGGCATATTGAAGAAGGATCAGCCGAGTGGTTCTTGTGGGAGAACAACTCCATTTGGCTCACTAACTTCACACACTATCAGGCTTCCAAGCAGCTCTCAAGGAAACTCAGTTTTCACACTCTATGCTTAGTGCCCTTTGAGTGCCTAGGACTGAAATGAAGCTTGGTGAGCATCCCACACAAACGAATGCTCCACATGCGGGTTTCACATGCCACCAACTCCACATTCACAGGCAACTTCAGCGCCACAGCCGTTTTCAGATAGCCCTCAATGCAAAGGCTCTAGACGCAAATGTTGGTGTGAGAGCTAATTCAATCAAGGAAACACTGCATGTTGGTGAAGGGCATATTGAAGAAGGATCAGCCGAGTGGTTCTTGTGGGAGAACAACTCCATTTGGCTCACTAACTTCACACACCATCAGGCTTCCAAGCAGCTCTCAAGGAATCTCAGTTTTCACACTCTATGCTTAGTGCCCTTTGAGTGCCTAGGACTGAAATGAAGCTTGGTGAGCATCCCACACAAACCAATGCTCCACATGCGGGTTTCACATACCACCAACGCCACATCCTCAGGCAACTTCAGCGCCACAGCCGTTTTCAGATAGCCCTCAATGCAAAGGCTCTAGACGCAAATATTGGTGTGAGAGATAATTCAATCAAGGAAACACTGCATGTTGGTGAAGGGCATATTGAAGAAGGATCAGCCGAGTGGATGTTGTGGGAGAACAACTCCATTTGGCTCACTAACTTCACACACTATCAGGCTTCCAAGCAGCTCTCAAGGAAACTCAGTTTTCACACTCTATGCTTAGTGCCCTTTGAGTGCCTAGGACTGAAATGAAGCTTGGTGAGCATCCCACACAAACGAATGCTCCACATGCGGGTTTCACATGCCACCAACTCCACATTCACAGGCAACTTCAGCGCCACAGCCGTTTTCAGATAGCCCTCAATGCAAAGGCTCTAGACGCAAAAGTTGGTGTGAGAGCTAATTCAATCAAGGAAACACTGCATGTTGGTGAAGGGCATATTGAAGAAGGATCAGCCGAGTGGTTCTTGTGGGAGAACAACTCCATTTGGCTCACTAACTTCACACACCATCAGGCTTCCAAGCAGCTCTCACGGAATCTCAGTTTTCACACTCTATGCTTAGTGCCCTTTGAGTGCCTAGGACTGAAATGAAGCTTGGTGAGCATCCCACACAAACGAATGCTCCACATGCGGGTTTCACATACCACCAACGCCACATCCTCAGGCAACTTCAGCGCCACAGCCGTTTTCAGATAGCCCTCAATGCAAAGGCTCTAGACGCAAATATTGGTGTGAGAGCTAATTCAATCAAGGAAACACTGCATGTTGGTGAAGGGCATATTGAAGAAGGATCAGCCGAGTGGATGTTGTGGGAGAACAACTCCATTTGGCTCACTAACTTCACACACCATCAGGCTTCCAAGCAGCTCTCACGGAATCTCAGTTTTCACACTCTATGCTTAGTGCCCTTTGAGTGCATTATCTAGAAATGAAGCTTGGTGAGCATCCCACACAAACGAATGCTCCACATGTGGGTTTCACATGCCACCAACTCCACATTCTCAGGCAACTTCAGCGCCACAGCCGTTTTCAGATAGCCCTCAATGCAGAGGTTCTAGACGCAATTATTGGTGTGAGAGCTAATTCAATCAAGGAAACACAGCCTGTTAGTGAAGGGCATAGTGAAGAAGGATCAGCCGAGTGGTTCTTGTGGGAGAACAACTCCATTTGGCTCACTAACGTCACACACCATTAGGCTTCCAAGCAGCTCTCAAGGAAACTCAGTTTTCACACTCTATGCTTAGTGCCCTTTGAGTGCCTAGGACTGAAATGAAGCTTGGTGAGCATCCCACACAAACGAATGCTCCACATGCGGGTTTCACATACCACCAACGCCACTTCCTCAGGCAACTTCAGCGCCACAGCCGTTTTCAGATAGCCCTCAATGCAAAGGCTCTAGAAGCAAATATTGGTGTGGGAGCTAATTCAATCAAGGAAACACTGCATGTTGGTGAAGGGCATATTGAAGAAGGATCAGCCGAGTGGATGTTGTGGGAGAACAACTCCATTTGGCTCACTAACTTCACACACCATCAGGCTTCCAAGCAGCTCTCACGGAATCTCAGTTTTCACACTCTATGCTTAGTGCCCGTTGAGTGCCTAGGACTGAAATGAAGCTTGGTGAGCATCCCACACAAACGAATGCTCCACATGCGGGTTTCACATGCCACCAACTCCACATTCTCAGGCAACTTCAGCGCCACAGCCGTTTTCAGATAGCCCTCAATGCAGAGGTTCTGGACGCAATTATTTGTGTGAGAGCTAATTCAATCAAGGAAACACAGCCTGTTAGTGAAGGGCATATTGAAGAAGGATCACCCGAGTGGTTCTTGTGGGAGAACAACTCCATTTGGCTCACTAACTTCACACACCATTAGGCTTCCAAGCAGCTCTCAAGGAAACTCAGTTTTCACACTCTATGCTTAGTGCCCTTTGAGTGCCTAGGACTGAAATGAAGCTTGGTGAGCATCCCACACAAACGAATGCTCCACATGCGGGTTTCACATACCACCAACGCCACATCCTCAGGCAACTTGAGCGCCACAGCCGTTTTCAGATAGCCCTCAATGCAAAGGCTCTAGACGCAAATATTGGTGTGAGAGCTAATTCAATCAAGGAAACACTGCATGTTGGTGAAGGGCATATTGAAGAAGGATCAGCCGAGTGGTTCTTGTGGGAGAACAACTCCATTTGGCTCACTAACTTCACACACTATCAGGCTTCCAAGCAGCTCTCAAGGAAACTCAGTTTTCACACTCTATGCTTAGTGCCCTTTGAGTGCCTAGGACTGAAATGAAGCTTGGTGAGCATCCCACACAAACGAATGCTCCACATGCGGGTTTCACATGCCACCAACTCCACATTCACAGGCAACTTCAGCGCCACAGCCGTTTTCAGATAGCCCTCAATGCAAAGGCTCTAGACGCAAATGTTGGTGTGAGAGCTAATTCAATCAAGGAAACACTGCATGTTGGTGAAGGGCATATTGAAGAAGGTTCAGCCGAGTGGTTCTTGTGGGAGAACAACTCCATTTGGCTCACTAACTTCACACACTATCAGGCTTTCAAGCAGCTCTCAAGGAAACTCAGTTTTCACACTCTATGCTTAGTGCCCTTTGAGTGCCTAGGACTGAAATGAAGCTTGGTGAGCATCCCACACAAACGAATGCTCCACATGCGGGTTTCACATGCCACCAACTCCACATTCACAGGCAACTTCACCGCCACAGCCATTTTCAGATAGCCCTCAATGCAAAGGCTCTAGACGCAAATGTTGGTGTGAGAGCTAATTCAATCAAGGAAACACTGCATGTTGGTGAAGGGCATATTGAAGAAGGATCAGCCGAGTGGATGTTGTGGGAGAACAACTCCATTTGGCTCACTAACTTCACACACCATCAGGCTTCCAAGCAGCTCTCACGGAATCTCAGTTTTCACACTCTATGCTTAGTGCCCTTTGAGTGCATTATCTAGAAATGAAGCTTGGTGAGCATCCCACACAAACGAATGCTCCACATGCGGGTTTCACATGCCACCAACTCCACATTCTCAGGCAACTTCACCGCCACAGCCGTTTTCAGATAGCCCTCAATGCAGAGGTTCTAGACGCAATTATTGGTGTGAGAGCTAATTCAATCAAGGAAACACAGCCTGGTAGTGAAGGGCATATTGAAGAAGGATCAGCCGAGTGGATGTTGTGGGAGAACAACTCCATTTGGCTCACTAACTTCACACACCATCAGGCTTCCAAGCAGCTCTCAAGGAATCTCAGTTTTCACACTCTATGCTTAGTGCCCTTTGAGTGCCTAGGACTGAAATGAAGCTTGGTGAGCATCCCAAACAAACGAATGCTCCACATGCGGGTTTCACATACCACCAACGCCACATCCTCAGGCAACTTCAGCGCCACAGCCGTTTTCAGATAGCCCTCAATGCAAAGGCTCTAGACGCAAATGTTGGTGTGAGAGCTAATTCAATCAAGGAAACACTGCATGTTGTTGAAGGGCATATTGAAGAAGGATCAGCCGAGTGGATGTTGTGGGAGAACAACTCCATTTGGCTCACTAACTTCACAAAACATCAGGCTTCCAAGCAGCTCTCACGGAATCTCAGTTTTCACACTCTATGCTTAGTGCCCTTTGAGTGCCTAGGACTGAAATGAAGCTTGGTGAGCATCCCAAACAAACGAATGCTCCACATGCGGGTTTCACATACCACCAACGCCACATCCTCAGGCAACTTCAGCGCCACAGCCGTTTTCAGATAGCCCTCAATGTAAAGGCTCTAGACGCAAATATTGGTGTGAGAGCTAATTCAATCAAGGAAACACTGCATGTTGGTGAAGGGCATATTGAAGAAGGATCAGCCGAGTGGATGTTGTGGGAGAACAACTCCATTTGGCTCACTAACTTCACACACCATCATTCTTCCAAGCAGCTCTCACGGAATCTCAGTTTTCACACTCTATGCTTAGTGCCCGTTGAGTGCCTAGGACTGAAATGAAGCTTGGTGAGCATCCCACACAAACGAATGCTCCACATGCGGGTTTCACATGCCACCAACTCCACATTCTCAGGCAACTTCAGCGCCACAGCCGTTTTCAGATAGCCCTCAATGAAGAGGTTCTGGACGCAATTATTTGTGTGAGAGCTAATTCAATCAAGGAAACACTGCATGTTAGTGAAGGGCATATTGAAGAAGGATCAGCCGAGTGGATGTTGTGGGAGAACAACTCCATTTGGCTCACTAACTTCACACACCATTAGGCTTCCAAGCAGCTCTCAAGGAAACTCAGTTTTCACACTCTATGCTTAGTGCCCTTTGAGTGCCTAGGACTGAAATGAAGCTTGGTGAGCATCCCACACAAACGAATGCTCCACATGCGGGTTTCACATACCACCAACGCCACATCCTCAGGCAACTTCAGCGCCACAGCCGTTTTCAGATAGCCCTCAATGCAAAGGCTCTAGACGCAAATATTGGTGTGAGAGCTAATTCAATCAAGGAAACACTGCATGTTGGTGAAGGGCATATTGAAGAAGGATCAGCCGAGTGGTTCTTGTGGGAGAACAACTCCATTTGGCTCACTAACTTCACACACTATCAGGCTTCCAAGCAGCTCTCAAGGAAACTCAGTTTTCACACTCTATGCTTAGTGCCCTTTGAGTGCCTAGGACTGAAATGAAGCTTGGTGAGCATCCCACACAAACGAATGCTCCACATGCGGGTTTCACATGCCACCAACTCCACATTCACAGGCAACTTCAGCGCCACAGCCGTTTTCAGATAGCCCTCAATGCAAAGGCTCTAGACGCAAATGTTGGTGTGAGAGCTAATTCAATCAAGGAAACACTGCATGTTGGTGAAGGGCATATTGAAGAAGGATCAGCCGAGTGGTTCTTGTGGGAGATCAACTCCATTTGGCTCACTAACTTCACACACCATCAGGCTTCCAAGCAGCTCTCACGGAATCTCAGTTTTCACACTCTATGCTTAGTGCCCTTTGAGTGCCTAGGACTGAAATGAAGCTTGGTGAGCATCCCACACAAACCAATGCTCCACATGCGGGTTTCACATACCACCAACGCCACATCCTCAGGCAACTTCAGCGCCACAGCCGTTTTCAGATAGCCCTCAATGCAAAGGCTCTAGACGCAAATATTGGTGTGAGAGCTAATTCAATCAAGGAAACACTGCATGTTGGTGAAGGGCATATTGAAGAAGGATCAGCCGAGTGGATGTTGTGGGAGAACAACTCCATTTGGCTCACTAACTTCACACACCATCAGGCTTCCAAGCAGCTCTCACGGAATCTCAGTTTTCACACTCTATGCTTAGTGCCCTTTGAGTGCATTATCTAGAAATGAAGCTTGGTGAGCATCCCACACAAACGAATGCTCCACATGTGGGTTTCACATGCCACCAACTCCACATTCTCAGGCAACTTCAGCGCCACAGCCGTTTTCAGATAGCCCTCAATGCAGAGGTTCTAGACGCAATTATTGGTGTGAGAGCTAATTCAATCAAGGAAACACAGCCTGTTAGTGAAGGGCATAGTGAAGAAGGATCAGCCGAGTGGTTCTTGTGGGAGAACAACTCCATTTGGCTCACTAACGTCACACACCATTAGGCTTCCAAGCAGCTCTCACGGAATCTCAGTTTTCACACTCTATGCTTAGTGCCCTTTGAGTGCCTAGGACTGAAATGAAGCTTGGTGAGCATCCCACACAAACGAATGCTCCACATGCGGGTTTCACATACCACCAACGCCACTTCCTCAGGCAACTTCAGCGCCACAGCCGTTTTCAGATAGCCCTCAATGCAAAGGCTCTAGACGCAAATATTGGTGTGGGAGCTAATTCAATCAAGGAAACACTGCATGTTGGTGAAGGGCATATTGAAGAAGGATCAGCCGAGTGGATGTTGTGGGAGAACAACTCCATTTGGCTCACTAACTTCACACACCATCAGGCTTCCAAGCAGCTCTCACGGAATCTCAGTTTTCACACTCTATGCTTAGTGCCCGTTGAGTGCCTAGGACTGAAATGAAGCTTGGTGAGCATCCCACACAAACGAATGCTCCACATGCGGGTTTCACATGCCACCAACTCCACATTCTCAGGCAACTTCAGCGCCACAGCCGTTTTCAGATAGCCCTCAATGCAGAGGTTCTGGACGCAATTATTTGTGTGAGAGCTAATTCAATCAAGGAAACACAGCCTGTTAGTGAAGGGCATATTGAAGAAGGATCACCCGAGTGGATCTTGTGGGAGAACAACTCCATTTGGCTCACTAACTTCACACACCATTAGGCTTCCAAGCAGCTCTCAAGGAAACTCAGTTTTCACACTCTATGCTTAGTGCCCTTTGAGTGCCTAGGACTGAAATGAAGCTTGGTGAGCATCCCACACAAACGAATGCTCCACATGCGGGTTTCACATACCACCAACGCCACATCCTCAGGCAACTTGAGCGCCACAGCCGTTTTCAGATAGCCCTCAATGCAAAGGCTCTAGACGCAAATATTGGTGTGAGAGCTAATTCAATCAAGGAAACACTGCATGTTGGTGAAGGGCATATTGAAGAAGGATCAGCCGAGTGGTTCTTGTGGGAGAACAACTCCATTTGGCTCACTAACTTCACACACTATCAGGCTTCCAAGCAGCTCTCAAGGAAACTCAGTTTTCACACTCTATGCTTAGTGCCCTTTGAGTGCCTAGGACTGAAATGAAGCTTGGTGAGCATCCCACACAAACGAATGCTCCACATGCGGGTTTCACATGCCACCAACTCCACATTCACAGGCAACTTCAGCGCCACAGCCGTTTTCAGATAGCCCTCAATGCAAAGGCTCTAGACGCAAATGTTGGTGTGAGAGCTAATTCAATCAAGGAAACACTGCATGTTGGTGAAGGGCATATTGAAGAAGGATCAGCCGAGTGGTTCTTGTGGGAGAACAACTCCATTTGGCTCACTAACTTCACACACCATCAGGCTTCCAAGCAGCTCTCAAGGAATCTCAGTTTTCACACTCTATGCTTAGTGCCCTTTGAGTGCCTAGGACTGAAATGAAGCTTGGTGAGCATCCCACACAAACCAATGCTCCACATGCGGGTTTCACATACCACCAACGCCACATCCTCAGGCAACTTCAGCGCCACAGCCGTTTTCAGATAGCCCTCAATGCAAAGGCTCTAGACGCAAATATTGGTGTGAGAGATAATTCAATCAAGGAAACACTGCATGTTGGTGAAGGGCATATTGAAGAAGGATCAGCCGAGTGGATGTTGTGGGAGAACAACTCCATTTGGCTCACTAACTTCACACACTATCAGGCTTCCAAGCAGCTCTCAAGGAAACTCAGTTTTCACACTCTATGCTTAGTGCCCTTTGAGTGCCTAGGACTGAAATGAAGCTTGGTGAGCATCCCACACAAACGAATGCTCCACATGCGGGTTTCACATGCCACCAACTCCACATTCACAGGCAACTTCAGCGCCACAGCCGTTTTCAGATAGCCCTCAATGCAAAGGCTCTAGACGCAAAAGTTGGTGTGAGAGCTAATTCAATCAAGGAAACACTGCATGTTGGTGAAGGGCATATTGAAGAAGGATCAGCCGAGTGGTTCTTGTGGGAGAACAACTCCATTTGGCTCACTAACTTCACACACCATCAGGCTTCCAAGCAGCTCTCACGGAATCTCAGTTTTCACACTCTATGCTTAGTGCCCTTTGAGTGCCTAGGACTGAAATGAAGCTTGGTGAGCATCCCAAACAAACGAATGCTCCACATGCGGGTTTCACATACCACCAACGCCACATCCTCAGGCAACTTCAGCGCCACAGCCGTTTTCAGATAGCCCTCAATGCAAAGGCTCTAGACGCAAATATTGGTGTGAGAGCTAATTCAATCAAGGAAACACTGCATGTTGGTGAAGGGCATATTGAAGAAGGATCAGCCGAGTGGATGTTGTGGGAGAACAACTCCATTTGGCTCACTAACTTCACACACCATCAGGCTTCCAAGCAGCTCTCACGGAATCTCAGTTTTCACACTCTATGCTTAGTGCCCTTTGAGTGCATTATCTAGAAATGAAGCTTGGTGAGCATCCCACACAAACGAATGCTCCACATGTGGGTTTCACATGCCACCAACTCCACATTCTCAGGCAACTTCAGCGCCACAGCCGTTTTCAGATAGCCCTCAATGCAGAGGTTCTAGACGCAATTATTGGTGTGAGAGCTAATTCAATCAAGGAAACACAGCCTGTTAGTGAAGGGCATATTGAAGAAGGATCAGCCGAGTGGTTCTTGTGGGAGAACAACTCCATTTGGCTCACTAACGTCACACACCATTAGGCTTCCAAGCAGCTCTCAAGGAAACTCAGTTTTCACACTCTATGCTTAGTGCCCTTTGAGTGCCTAGGACTGAAATGAAGCTTGGTGAGCATCCCACACAAACGAATGCTCCACATGCGGGTTTCACATACCACCAACGCCACTTCCTCAGGCAACTTCAGCGCCACAGCCGTTTTCAGATAGCCCTCAATGCAAAGGCTCTAGACGCAAATATTGGTGTGGGAGCTAATTCAATCAAGGAAACACTGCATGTTGGTGAAGGGCATATTGAAGAAGGATCAGCCGAGTGGATGTTGTGGGAGAACAACTCCATTTGGCTCACTAACTTCACACACCATCAGGCTTCCAAGCAGCTCTCACGGAATCTCAGTTTTCACACTCTATGCTTAGTGCCCGTTGAGTGCCTAGGACTGAAATGAAGCTTGGTGAGCATCCCACACAAACGAATGCTCCACATGCGGGTTTCACATGCCACCAACTCCACATTCTCAGGCAACTTCAGCGCCACAGCCGTTTTCAGATAGCCCTCAATGCAGAGGTTCTGGACGCAATTATTTGTGTGAGAGCTAATTCAATCAAGGAAACACAGCCTGTTAGTGAAGGGCATATTGAAGAAGGATCACCCGAGTGGTTCTTGTGGGAGAACAACTCCATTTGGCTCACTAACTTCACACACCATTAGGCTTCCAAGCAGCTCTCAAGGAAACTCAGTTTTCACACTCTATGCTTAGTGCCCTTTGAGTGCCTAGGACTGAAATGAAGCTTGGTGAGCATCCCACACAAACGAATGCTCCACATGCGGGTTTCACATACCACCAACGCCACATCCTCAGGCAACTTGAGCGCCACAGCCGTTTTCAGATAGCCCTCAATGCAAAGGCTCTAGACGCAAATATTGGTGTGAGAGCTAATTCAATCAAGGAAACACTGCATGTTGGTGAAGGGCATATTGAAGAAGGATCAGCCGAGTGGATGTTGTGGGAGAACAACTCCATTTGGCTCACTAACTTCACACACTATCAGGCTTCCAAGCAGCTCTCAAGGAAACTCAGTTTTCACACTCTATGCTTAGTGCCCTTTGAGTGCCTAGGACTGAAATGAAGCTTGGTGAGCATCCCACACAAACGAATGCTCCACATGCGGGTTTCACATGCCACCAACTCCACATTCACAGGCAACTTCAGCGCCACAGCCGTTTTCAGATAGCCCTCAATGCAAAGGCTCTAGACGCAAATGTTGGTGTGAGAGCTAATTCAATCAAGGAAACACTGCATGTTGGTGAAGGGCATATTGAAGAAGGATCAGCCGAGTGGTTCTTGTGGGAGAACAACTCCATTTGGCTCACTAACTTCACACACCATTAGGCTTCCAAGCAGCTCTCAAGGAATCTCAGTTTTCACACTCTATGCTTAGTGCCCTTTGAGTGCCTAGGACTGAAATGAAGCTTGGTGAGCATCCCACACAAACGAATGCTCCACATGCGGGTTTCACATACCACCAACGCCACATCCTCAGGCAACTTCAGCGCCACAGCCGTTTTCAGATAGCCCTCAATGCAAAGGCTCTAGACGCAAATATTGGTGTGAGAGCTAATTCAATCAAGGAAACACTGCATGTTGGTGAAGGGCATATTGAAGAAGGATCAGCCGAGTGGATGTTGTGGGAGAACAACTCCATTTGGCTCACTAACTTCACACACCATCAGGCTTCCAAGCAGCTCTCACGGAATCTCAGTTTTCACACTCTATGCTTAGTGCCCTTTGAGTGCATTATCTAGAAATGACGCTTGGTGAGCATCCCACACAAACGAATGCTCCACATGTGGGTTTCACATGCCACCAACTCCACATTCTCAGGCAACTTCAGCGCCACAGCCGTTTTCAGATAGCCCTCAATGCAGAGGTTCTAGACGCAATTATTGGTGTGAGAGCTAATTCAATCAAGGAAACACAGCCTGTTAGTGAAGGGCATATTGAAGAAGGATCAGCCGAGTGGTTCTTGTGGGAGAACAACTCCATTTGGCTCACTAACGTCACACACCATTAGGCTTCCAAGCAGCTCTCAAGGAAACTCAGTTTTCACACTCTATGCTTAGTGCCCTTTGAGTGCCTAGGACTGAAATGAAGCTTGGTGAGCATCCCACACAAACGAATGCTCCACATGCGGGTTTCACATACCACCAACGCCACATCCTCAGGCAACTTCAGCGCCACAGCCGTTTTCAGATAGCCCTCAATGCAAAGGCTCTAGACGCAAATATTGGTGTGAGAGCTAATTCAACCAAGGAAACACTGCATGTTGGTGAAGGGCATATTGAAGAAGGATCAGCCGAGTGCATGTTGTGGGAGAACAACTCCATTTGGCTCACTAACTTCACACACCATCAGGCTTCCAAGCAGCTCTCAAGGAATCTCAGTTTTCACACTCTATGCTTAGTGCCCGTTGAGTGCCTAGGACTGAAATGAAGCTTGGTGAGCATCCCACACAAACGAATGCTCCACATGCGGGTTTCACATGCCACCAACTCCACATTCTCAGGCAACTTCAGCGCCACATCCGTTTTCAGATAGCCCTCAATGCAGAGGTTCTAGACGCAATTATTGGTGTGAGAGCTAATTCAATCAAGGAAACACAGCCTGTTAGTGAAGGGCATATTGAAGAAGGATCAGCCGAGTGGTTCTTGTGGGAGAACAACTCCATTTGGCTCACTAACTTCACACACCATTAGGCTTCCAAGCAGCTCTCAAGGAAACTCAGTTTTCACACTCTATGCTTAGTGCCCTTTGAGTGCCTAGGACTGAAATGAAGCTTGGTGAGCATCCCACACAAACGAATGCTCCACATGCGGGTTTCACATACCACCAACGCCACATCCTCAGGCAACTTCAGCGCCACAGCCGTTTTCAGATAGCCCTCAATGCAAAGGCTCTAGACGCAAATATTGGTGTGAGAGCTAATTCAATCAAGGAAACACTGCATGTTGGTGAAGGGCATATTGAAGAAGGATCAGCCGAGTGGATGTTGTGGGAGAACAACTCCATTTGGCTCACTAACTTCACACACTATCAGGCTTCCAAGCAGCTCTCAAGGAAACTCAGTTTTCACACTCTATGCTTAGTACCCTTTGAGTGCCTAGGACTGAAATGAAGCTTGGTGAGCATCCCACACAAACGAATGCTCCACATGCGGGTTTCACATACCACCAACGCCACATCCTCAGGCAACTTCAGCGCCACAGCCGTTTTCAGATAGCCCTCAATGCAAAGGCTCTAGACGCAAATATTGGTGTGAGAGCTAATTCAATCAAGGAAACACTGCATGCTGGTGAAGGGCATATTGAAGAAGGATCAGCCGAGTGGTTCTTGTGGGAGAACAACTCCATTGGGCTCACTAACTTCACACACCATCAGGCTTCCAAGCAGCTCTCAAGGAATCTCAGTTTTCACACTCTATGCTTAGTGCCCTTTGAGTGCCTAGGACTGAAATGAAGCTTGGTGAGCATCCCACACAAACGAATGCTCCACATGCGGGTTTCACATACCACCAACGCCACATCCTCAGGCAACTTGAGCGCCACAGCCGTTTTCAGATAGCCCTCAATGCAAAGGCTCTAGACGCAAATATTGGTGTGAGAGCTAATTCAATCAAGGAAACACTGCATGTTGGTGAAGGGCATATTGAAGAAGGATCAGCCGAGTGGTTCTTGTGGGAGAACAACTCCATTTGGCTCACTAACTTCACACACTATCAGGCTTCCAAGCAGCTCTCAAGGAAACTCAGTTTTCACACTCTATGCTTAGTGCCCTTTGAGTGCATTATCTAGGAATGAACCTAGTAGAGCATCCCACACAAACGAATGCTCCACATGTGGGTTTCACATGCCACCAACTCCACATCCTCAGGCAACTTCAGCGCCACAGCCGTTTTCAGATAGCCCTCAATGCAAAGTCTCTAGACGCAAATATTGGTCTGAGAGCTAATTCAATCAAGGAAACACTGCATGTTGATGAAGGGCATATTGAAGAAGGATCAGCCGAGTGGATGTTGTGGGAGAACAACTCCATTTGGCTCACTAACTTCACACACCATCAGGCTTCCAAGCAGCTCTCACGGAATCTCAGTTTTCACACTCTATGCTTAGTGCCCTTTGAGTGCATTATCTAGAAATGAAGCTTGGTGAGCATCCCACACAAACGAATGCTCCACATGCGGGTTTCACATGCCACCAACTCCACATTCTCAGGCAACTTCAGCGCCACAGCCGTTTTTAGATAGCCCTCAATGCAGAGGTTCTAGACGCAATTATTGGTGTGAGAGCTAATTCAATCAAGGAAACACAGCCTGTTAGTGAAGGGCATATTGAAGAAGGATCAGCCGAGTGGTTCTTGTGGGAGAACAACTCCATTTGGCTCACTAACTTCACACACCATTAGGCTTTCAAGCAGCTCTCAAGGAAACTCAGTTTTCACACTCTATGCTTAGTGCCCTTTGAGTGCCTAGGACTGAAATGAAGCTTGGTGAGCATCCCACACAAACGAATGCTCCACATGCGGGTTTCACATACCACCAACGCCACATCCTCAGGCAACTTCAGCGCCACAGCCGTTTTCAGATAGCCCTCAATGCAAAGGCTCTAGACGCAAATATTGGTGTGAGAGCTAATTCAACCAAGGAAACACTGCATGTTGGTGAAGGGCATATTGAAGAAGGATCAGCCGAGTGGATGTTGTGGGAGAACAACTCCATTTGGCTCACTAACTTCACACACCATCAGGCTACCAAGCAGCTCTAACGGAATCTCAGTTTTCACACTCTATGCTTAGTGCCCGTTGAGTGCCTAGGACTGAAATGAAGCTTGGTGAGCATCCCACACAAACGAATGCTCCACATGCGGGTTTCACATGCCACCAACTCCACATTCTCAGGCAACTTCAGCGCCACATCCGTTTTCAGATAGCCCTCAATGCAGAGGTTCTAGACGCAATTATTGGTGTGAGAGCTAATTCAATCAAGGAAACACAGCCTGTTAGTGAAGGGCATATTGAAGAAGGATCAGCCGAGTGGTTCTTGTGGGAGAACAACTCCATTTGGCTCACTAACTTCACACACCATTAGGCTTCCAAGCAGCTCTCAAGGAAACTCAGTTTTCACACTCTATGCTTAGTGCCCTTTGAGTGCCTAGGACTGAAATGAAGCTTGGTGAGCATCCCACACAAACGAATGCTCCACATGCGGGTTTCACATACCACCAACGCCACATCCTCAGGCAACTTCAGCGCCACAGCCGTTTTCAGATAGCCCTCAATGCAAAGGCTCTAGACGCAAATATTGGTGTGAGAGCTAATTCAATCAAGGAAACACTGCATGTTGGTGAAGGGCATATTGAAGAAGGATCAGCCGAGTGGTTCTTGTGGGAGAACAACTCCATTTGCCTCACTAACTTCACACACCATCAGGCTTCCAAGCAGCTCTCACGGAATCTCAGTTTTCACACTCTATGCTTAGTGCCCGTTGAGTGCCTAGGACTGAAATGAAGCTTGGTAAGCATGCCACACAAACGAATGCTCCACATGCGGGTTTCACATGCCACCAACTCCACATTCTCAGGCAACGTCAGCGCCACAGCCGTTTTCAGATAGCCTTCAATGCAAAGGCTCTAGACGCAAATGTTGGTGTGAGAGCTAATTCAATCAAGGAAACACTGCATGTTGGTGAAGGGCATATTGAAGAAGGATCAGCCGAGTGGTTCTTGTGGGAGAACAACTCCATTTGGCTCACTAACTTCACACACCATCAGGCTTCCAAGCAGCTCTCACGGAATCTCAGTTTTCACACTCTATGCTTAGTGCCCTTTGAGTGCCTAGGACTGAAATGAAGCTTGGTGAGCATCCCACACAAACGAATGCTCCACATGCGGGTTTCACATACCACCAACGCCACATCCTCAGGCAACTTGAGCGCCACAGCCGTTTTCAGATAGCCCTCAATGCAAAGGCTCTAGACGCAAATATTGGTGTGAGAGCTAATTCAACCAAGGAAACACTGCATGTTGGTGAAGGGCATATTGAAGAAGGATCAGCCGAGTGGTTCTTGTGGGAGAACAACTCCATTTGGCTCACTAACTTCACTCACTATCAGGCTTCCAAGCAGCTCTCAAGGAAACTCAGTTTTCACACTCTATGCTTAGTGCCCTTTGAGTGCCTAGGACTGAAATGAAGCTTGGTGAGCATCCCACACAAACCAATGCTCCACATGCGGGTTTCACATGCCACCAACTCCACATTCACAGGCAACTTCAGCGCCACAGCCGTTTTCAGATAGCCCTCAATGCAAAGTCTCTAGACGCAAATATTGGTCGAGAGCTAATTCAATCAAGGAAACACTGCATGTTGGTGAAGGGCATATTGAAGAAGGATCAGTCGAGTGGTTCTTGTGGGAGAACAACTCCATTTGGCTCACTAACTTCACACACCATCAGGCTTCCAAGCAGCTCTCAAGAAAACTCAGTTTTCACACTCTATGCTTAGTGCCCTTTGAGTGCCTAGGACTGAAATGAAGCTTGGTGAGCATCCCACACAAACGAATGCTCCACATGCGGGTTTCACATACCACCAACGCCACATCCTCAGACAACTTCAGCGCCACAGCCGTTTTCAGATAGCCCTCAATGCAAAGGCTCTAGACGCAAATATTGGTGTGAGAGCTAATTCAACCAAGGAAACACTGCATGTTGGTGAAGGGCATATTGAAGAAGGATCAGCCGAGTGGTTCTTGTGGGAGAACAACTCCATTTGGCTCACTAACTTCACACACTATCAGGCTTCCAAGCAGCTCTCAAGGAAACTCAGTTTTCACACTCTATGCTTAGTGCCCTTTGAGTGCCTAGGACTGAAATGAAGCTTGGTGAGCATCCCACACAAACGAATGCTCCACATGCGGGTTTCACATGCCACCAACTCCACATTCACAGGCAACTTCAGCGCCACAGCCGTTTTCAGATAGCCCTCAATGCAAAGGCTCTACACGCAAATATTGGTGTGAGAGCTAATTCAATCAAGGAAACACAGCCTGTTAGTGAAGGGCATATTGAAGAAGGATCAGCCGAGTGGTTCTTGTGGGAGAACAACTCCATTTGGCTCACTAACTTCACACACCATTAGGCTTCCAAGCAGCTCTCAAGGAAACTCAGTTTTCATACTCTATGCTTAGTGCCCTTTGAGTGCCTAGGACTGAAATGAAGCTTGGTGAGCATCCCACACAAACGAATGCTCCACATGCGGGTTTCACATACCACCAACGCCACATCCTCAGGCAACTTCAGCGCCACAGCCGTTTTCAGATAGCCCTCAATGCAAAGGCTCTAGACGCAAATATTGGTGTGAGAGCTAATTCAACCAAGGAAACAATGCATGTTGGTGAAAGGCATATTGAAGAAGGATCAGCCGAGTGGATGTTGTGGGAGAACAACTCCATTTGGCTCACTAACTTCACACACCATCAGGCTTCCAAGCAGCTCTCACGGAATCTCAGTTTTCACACTCTATGCTTAGTGCCCGTTGAGTGCCTAGGACTGAAATGAAGCTTGGTAAGCATCCCACACAAACGAATGCTCCACATGCGGGTTTCACATGCCACCAACTCCACATTCTCAGGCAACTTCAGCGCCACAGCCGTTTTCAGATAGCCCTCAATGCAAAGGCTCTAGACGGAAATGTTGGTGTGAGAGCTAATTCAATCAAGGAAACACTGCATGCTGGTGAAGGGCATATTGAAGAAGGATCAGCCGAGTGGTTCTTGTGGGAGAACAACTCCATTTGGCTCAATAACTTCACACACCATCAGGCTTCCAAGCAGCTCTCACGGAATCTCAGTTTTCACACTCTATGCTTAGTGCCCTTTGAGTGCCTAGGACTGAAATGAAGCTTGGTGAGCATCCCACACAAACGAATGCTCCACATGCGGGTTTCACATACCACCAACGCCACATCCTCAGGCAACTTCAGCGCCACAGCCGATTTCAGATAGCCCTCAATGCAAAGGCTCTAGACGCAAATATTGGTGTGAGAGCTAATTCAATCAAGGAAACACTGCATGTTGGTGAAGGGCATATTGAAGAAGGATCAGCCGAGTGGTTCTTGTGGGAGAACAACTCCATTTGGCTCACTAACTTCACACACTATCAGGCTTCCAAGCAGCTCTCAAGGAAACTCAGTTTTCACACTCTATGCTTAGTGCCCTTTGAGTGCCTAGGACTGAAATGAAGCTTGGTGAGCATCCCACACAAACCAATGCTCCACATGCGGGTTTCACATGCCACCAACTCCACATTCACAGGCAACTTCAGCGCCACAGCCGTTTTCAGATAGCCCTCAATGCAAAGTCTCTAGACGCAAATATTGGTGTGAGAGCTAATTCAATCAAGGAAACACTGCATGTTGGTGAAGGGCATATTGAAGAAGGATCAGTCGAGTGGTTCTTGTGGGAGAACAACTCCATTTGGCTCACTAACTTCACACACCATCAGGCTTCCAAGCAGCTCTCAAGAAAACTCAGTTTTCACACTCTATGCTTAGTGCCCTTTGAGTGCCTAGGACTGAAATGAAGCTTGGTGAGCATCCCACACAAACGAATGCTCCACATGCGGGTTTCACATACCACCAACGCCACATCCTCAGGCAACTTCAGCGCCACAGCCGTTTTCAGATAGCCCTCAATGCAAAGGCTCTAGACGCAAATATTGGTGTGAGAGCTAATTCAACCAAGGAAACACTGCATGTTGGTGAAGGGCATATTGAAGAAGGATCAGCCGAGTGGTTCTTGTGGGAGAACAACTCCATTTGGCTCACTAACTTCACACACTATCAGGCTTCCAAGCAGCTCTCAAGGAAACTCAGTTTTCACACTCTATGCTTAGTGCCCTTTGAGTGCCTAGGACTGAAATGAAGCTTGGTGAGCATCCCACACAAACCAATGCTCCACATGCGGGTTTCACATGCCACCAACTCCACATTCACAGGCAACTTCAGCGCCACAGCCGTTTTCAGATAGCCCTCAATGCAAAGTCTCTAGACGCAAATATTGGTCGAGAGCTAATTCAATCAAGGAAACACTGCATGTTGGTGAAGGGCATATTGAAGAAGGATCAGTCGAGTGGTTCTTGTGGGAGAACAACTCCATTTGGCTCACTAACTTCACACACCATCAGGCTTCCAAGCAGCTCTCAAGAAAACTCAGTTTTCACACTCTATGCTTAGTGCCCTTTGAGTGCCTAGGACTGAAATGAAGCTTGGTGAGCATCCCACACAAACGAATGCTCCACATGCGGGTTTCACATACCACCAACGCCACATCCTCAGGCAACTTCAGCGCCACAGCCGTTTTCAGATAGCCCTCAATGCAAAGGCTCTAGACGCAAATATTGGTGTGAGAGCTAATTCAACCAAGGAAACACTGCATGTTGGTGAAGGGCATATTGAAGAAGGATCAGCCGAGTGGTTCTTGTGGGAGAACAACTCCATTTGGCTCACTAACTTCACACACTATCAGGCTTCCAAGCAGCTCTCAAGGAAACTCAGTTTTCACACTCTATGCTTAGTGCCCTTTGAGTGCCTAGGACTGAAATGAAGCTTGGTGAGCATCCCACACAAACGAATGCTCCACATGCGGGTTTCACATGCCACCAACTCCACATTCACAGGCAACTTCAGCGCCACAGCCGTTTTCAGATAGCCCTCAATGCAGAGGTTCTAGACGCAAATATTGGTGTGAGAGCTAATTCAATCAAGGAAACACAGCCTGTTAGTGAAGGGCATATTGAAGAAGGATCAGCCGAGTGGTTCTTGTGGGAGAACAACTCCATTTGGCTCACTAACTTCACACACCATTAGGCTTCCAAGCAGCTTTCAAGGAAACTCAGTTTTCATACTCTATGCTTAGTGCCCTTTGAGTGCCTAGGACTGAAATGAAGCTTGGTGAGCATCCCACACAAACGAATGCTCCACATGCGGGTTTCACATACCACCAACGCCACATCCTCAGGCAACTTCAGCGCCACAGCCGTTTTCAGATAGCCCTCAATGCAAAGGCTCTAGACGCAAATATTGGTGTGAGAGCTAATTCAACCAAGGAAACAATGCATGTTGGTGAAAGGCATATTGAAGAAGGATCAGCCGAGTGGATGTTGTGGGAGAACAACTCCATTTGGCTCACTAACTTCACACACCATCAGGCTTCCAAGCAGCTCTCACGGAATCTCAGTTTTCACACTCTATGCTTAGTGCCCGTTGAGTGCCTAGGACTGAAATGAAGCTTGGTAAGCATCCCACACAAACGAATGCTCCACATGCGGGTTTCACATGCCACCAACTCCACATTCTCAGGCAACTTCAGCGCCACAGCCGTTTTCAGATAGCCCTCAATGCAAGGGCTCTAGACGCAAATGTTGGTGTGAGAGCTAATTCAATCAAGGAAACACTGCATGTTGGTGAAGGGCATATTGAAGAAGGATCAGCCGAGTGGTTCTTGTGGGAGAACAACTCCATTTGGCTCACTAACTTCACACACCATCAGGCTTCCAAGCAGCTCTCACGGAATCTCAGTTTTCACACTCTATGCTTAGTGCCGTTTGAGTGCCTAGGACTGAAATGAAGCTTGGTGAGCATCCCACACAAACGAATGCTCCACATGCGGGTTTCACATACCACCAACGCCACATCCTCAGGCAACTTCAGCGCCACAGCCGATTTCAGATAGCCCTCAATGCAAAGGCTCTAGACACAAATATTGGTGTGAGAGCTAATTCAATCAAGGAAACACTGCATGTTGGTGAAGGGCATATTGAAGAAGGATCAGCCGAGTGGTTCTTGTGGGAGAACAACTCCATTTGGCTCACTAACTTCACACACTATCAGGCTTCCAAGCAGCTCTCAAGGAAACTCAGTTTTCACACTCTATGCTTAGTGCCCTTTGAGTGCCTAGGACTGAAATGAAGCTTGGTGAGCATCCCACACAAACCAATGCTCCACATGCGGGTTTCACATGCCACCAACTCCACATTCACAGGCAACTTCAGCGCCACAGCCGTTTTCAGATAGCCCTCAATGCAAAGTCTCTAGACGCAAATATTGGTCTGAGAGCTAATTCAATCAAGGAAACACTGCATGTTGGTGAAGGGCATATTGAAGAAGGATCAGTCGAGTGGTTCTTGTGGGAGAACAACTCCATTTGGCTCACTAACTTCACACACCATCAGGCTTCCAAGCAGCTCTCAAGGAAACTCAGTTTTCACACTCTATGCTTAGTGCCCTTTGAGTGCCTAGGACTGAAATGAAGCTTGGTGAGCATCCCACACAAACGAATGCTCCACATGCGGGTTTCACATGCCACCAACTCCACATTCACAGGCAACTTCAGCGCCACAGCCGTTTTCAGATAGCCCTCAATGCAAAGGCTCTAGACGCAAATGTTGGTGTGAGAGCTAATTCAATCAAGGAAACACTGCATGTTGGTGAAGGGCATATTGAAGAAGGATCAGCCGAGTGGTTCTTGTGGGAGAACAACTCCATTTGGCTCACTAACTTCACACACCATCAGGCTTCCAAGCAGCTCTCACGGAATCTCAGTTTTCACACTCTATGCTTAGTGCCCTTTGAGTGCCTAGGACTGAAATGAAGCTTGGTGAGCATCCCAAACAAACGAATGCTCCACATGCGGGTTTCACATACCACCAACGCCACATCCTCAGGCAACTTCAGCGCCACAGCCGTTTTCAGATAGCCCTCAATGCAAAGGCTCTAGACGCAAATATTGGTGTGAGAGCTAATTCAATCAAGGAAACACTGCATGTTGGTGAAGGGCATATTGAAGAAGGATCAGCCGAGTGGATGTTGTGGGAGAACAACTCCATTTGGCTCACTAACTTCACACACCATCAGGCTTCCAAGCAGCTCTCACGGAATCTCAGTTTTCACACTCTATGCTTAGTGCCCTTTGAGTGCATTATCTAGAAATGACGCTTGGTGAGCATCCCACACAAACGAATGCTCCACATGTGGGTTTCACATGCCACCAACTCCACATTCTCAGGCAACTTCAGCGCCACAGCCGTTTTCAGATAGCCCTCAATGCAGAGGTTCTAGACGCAATTATTGGTGTGAGACCTAATTCAATCAAGGAAACACAGCCTGTTAGTGAAGGGCATATTGAAGAAGGATCAGCCGAGTGGTTCTTGTGGGAGAACAACTCCATTTGGCTCACTAACGTCACACACCATTAGGCTTCCAAGCAGCTCTCAAGGAAACTCAGTTTTCACACTCTATGCTTAGTGCCCTTTGAGTGCCTAGGACTGAAATGAAGCTTGGTGAGCATCCCACACAAACGAATGCTCCACATGCGGGTTTCACATACCACCAACGCCACATCCTCAGGCAACTTCAGCGCCACAGCCGTTTTCAGATAGCCCTCAATGCAAAGGCTCTAGACGCAAATATTGGTGTGAGAGCTAATTCAACCAAGGAAACACTGCATGTTGGTGAAGGGCATATTGAAGAAGGATCAGCCGAGTGCATGTTTTGGGGAACAACTCCATTTGGCTCACTAACTTCACACACCATCAGGCTTCCAAGCAGCTCTCAAGGAATCTCAGTTTTCACACTCTATGCTTAGTGCCCGTTGAGTGCCTAGGACTGAAATGAAGCTTGGTGAGCATCCCACACAAACGAATGCTCCACATGCGGGTTTCACATGCCACCAACTCCACATTCTCAGGCAACTTCAGCGCCACATCCGTTTTCAGATAGCCCTCAATGCAGAGGTTCTAGACGCAATTATTGGTGTGAGAGCTAATTCAATCAAGGAAACACAGCCTGTTAGTGAAGGGCATATTGAAGAAGGATCAGCCGAGTGGTTCTTGTGGGAGAACAACTCGATTTGGCTCACTAACTTCACACACCATTAGGCTTCCAAGCAGCTCTCAAGGAAACTCAGTTTTCACACTCTATGCTTAGTGCCCTTTGAGTGCCTAGGACTGAAATGAAGCTTGGTGAGCATCCCACACAAACGAATGCTCCACATGCGGGTTTCACATACCACCAACGCCACATCCTCAGGCAACTTCAGCGCCACAGCCGTTTTCAGATAGCCCTCAATGCAAAGGCTCTAGACGCAAATATTGGTGTGAGAGCTAATTCAATCAAGGAAACACTGCATGTTGGTGAAGGGCATATTGAAGAAGGATCAGCCGAGTGGATGTTGTGGGAGAACAACTCCATTTGGCTCACTAACTTCACACACTATCAGGCTTCCAAGCAGCTCTCAAGGAAACTCAGTTTTCACACTCTATGCTTAGTACCCTTTGAGTGCCTAGGACTGAAATGAAGCTTGGTGAGCATCCCACACAAACGAATGCTCCGCATGCGGGTTTCACATACCACCAACGCCACATCCTCAGGCAACTTCAGCGCCACAGCCGTTTTCAGATAGCCCTCAATGCAAAGGCTCTAGACGCAAATATTGGTGTGAGAGCTAATTCAATCAAGGAAACACTGCATGCTGGTGAAGGGCATATTGAAGAAGGATCAGCCGAGTGGTTCTTGTGGGAGAACAACTCCATTGGGCTCACTAACTTCACACACCATCAGGCTTCCAAGCAGCTCTCACGGAATCTCAGTTTTCACACTCTATGCTTAGTGCCCTTTGAGTGCCTAGGACTGAAATGAAGCTTGGTGAGCATCCCACACAAACGAATGCTCCACATGCGGGTTTCACATACCACCAACGCCACATCCTCAGGCAACTTCAGCGCCACAGCCGTTTTCAGATAGCCCTCAATGCAAAGGCTCTAGACGCAAATATTGGTGTGAGAGCTAATTCAATCAAGGAAACACTGCATGTTGGTGAAGGGCATATTGAAGAAGGATCAGCCGAGTGGTTCTTGTGGGAGAACAACTCCATTTGGCTCACTAACTTCACACACTATCAGGCTTCCAAGCAGCTCTCAAGGAAACTCAGTTTTCACACTCTATGCTTAGTGCCCTTTGAGTGCATTATCTAGGAATGAACCTGGTAGAGCATCCCACACAAACGAATGCTCCACATGTGGGTTTCACATGCCACCAACTCCACATCCTCAGGCAACTTCAGCGCCACAGCCGTTTTCAGATAGCCCTCAATGCAAAGTCTCTAGACGCAAATATTGGTCTGAGAGCTAATTCAATCAAGGAAACACTGCATGTTGGTGAAGGGCATATTGAAGAAGGATCAGCCGAGTGGATGTTGTGGGAGAACAACTCCATTTGGCTCACTAACTTCACACACCATCAGGCTTCCAAGCAGCTCTCACGGAATCTCAGTTTTCACACTCTATGCTTAGTGCCCTTTGAGTGCATTATCTAGAAATGAAGCTTGGTGAGCATCCCACACAAACGAATGCTCCACATGCGGGTTTCACATGCCACCAACTCCACATTCTCAGGCAACTTCAGCGCCACAGCCGTTTTTAGATAGCCCTCAATGCAGAGGTTCTAGACGCAATTATTGGTGTGAGAGCTAATTCAATCAAGGAAACACAGCCTGTTAGTGAAGGGCATATTGAAGAAGGATCAGCCGAGTGGTTCTTGTGGGAGAACAACTCCATTTGGCTCACTAACTTCACACACCATTAGGCTTTCAAGCAGCTCTCAAGGAAACTCAGTTTTCACACTCTATGCTTAGTGCCCTTTGAGTGCCTAGGACTGAAATGAAGCTTGGTGAGCATCCCACACAAACGAATGCTCCACATGCGGGTTTCACATACCACCAACGCCACATCCTCAGGCAACTTCAGCGCCACAGCCGTTTTCAGATAGCCCTCAATGCAAAGGCTCTAGACGCAAATATTGGTGTGAGAGCTAATTCAACCAAGGAAACACTGCATGTTGGTGAAGGGCATATTGAAGAAGGATCAGCCGAGTGGATGTTGTGGGAGAACAACTCCATTTGGCTCACTAACTTCACACACCATCAGGCTACCAAGCAGCTCTAACGGAATCTCAGTTTTCACACTCTATGCTTAGTGCCCGTTGAGTGCCTAGGACTGAAATGAAGCTTGGTGAGCATCCCACACAAACGAATGCTCCACATGCGGGTTTCACATGCCACCAACTCCACATTCTCAGGCAACTTCAGCGCCACATCCGTTTTCAGATAGCCCTCAATGCAGAGGTTCTAGACGCAATTATTGGTGTGAGAGCTAATTCAATCAAGGAAACACAGCCTGTTAGTGAAGGGCATATTGAAGAAGGATCAGCCGAGTGGTTCTTGTGGGAGAACAACTCCATTTGGCTCACTAACTTCACACACCATTAGGCTTCCAAGCAGCTCTCAAGGAAACTCAGTTTTCACACTCTATGCTTAGTGCCCTTTGAGTGCCTAGGACTGAAATGAAGCTTGGTGAGCATCCCACACAAACGAATGCTCCACATGCGGGTTTCACATACCACCAACGCCACATCCTCAGGCAACTTCAGCGCCACAGCCGTTTTCAGATAGCCCTCAATGCAAAGGCTCTAGACGCAAATATTGGTGTGAGAGCTAATTCAATCAAGGAAACACTGCATGTTGGTGAAGGGCATATTGAAGAAGGATCAGCCGAGTGGTTCTTGTGGGAGAACAACTCCATTTGCCTCACTAACTTCACACACCATCAGGCTTCCAAGCAGCTCTCACGGAATCTCAGTTTTCACACTCTATGCTTAGTGCCCGTTGAGTGCCTAGGACTGAAATGAAGCTTGGTAAGCATGCCACACAAACGAATGCTCCACATGCGGGTTTCACATGCCACCAACTCCACATTCTCAGGCAACTTCAGCGCCACAGCCGTTTTCAGATAGCCTTCAATGCAAAGGCTCTAGACGCAAATGTTGGTGTGAGAGCTAATTCAATCAAGGAAACACTGCATGTTGGTGAAGGGCATATTGAAGAAGGATCAGCCGAGTGGTTCTTGTGGGAGAACAACTCCATTTGGCTCACTAACTTCACACACCATCAGGCTTCCAAGCAGCTCTCACGGAATCTCAGTTTTCACACTCTATGCTTAGTGCCGTTTGAGTGCCTAGGACTGAAATGAAGCTTGGTGAGCATCCCACACAAACGAATGCTCCACATGCGGGTTTCACATACCACCAACGCCACATCCTCAGGCAACTTCAGCGCCACAGCCGTTTTCAGATAGCCCTCAATGCAAAGGCTCTAGACGCAAATATTGGTGTGAGAGCTAATTCAACCAAGGAAACACTGCATGTTGGTGAAGGGCATATTGAAGAAGGATCAGCCGAGTGGTTCTTGTGGGAGAACAACTCCATTTGGCTCACTAACTTCACTCACTATCAGGCTTCCAAGCAGCTCTCAAGGAAACTCAGTTTTCACACTCTATGCTTAGTGCCCTTTGAGTGCCTAGGACTGAAATGAAGCTTGGTGAGCATCCCACACAAACCAATGCTCCACATGCGGGTTTCACATGCCACCAACTCCACATTCACAGGCAACTTCAGCGCCACAGCCGTTTTCAGATAGCCCTCAATGCAAAGTCTCTAGACGCAAATATTGGTCGAGAGCTAATTCAATCAAGGAAACACTGCATGTTGGTGAAGGGCATATTGAAGAAGGATCAGTCGAGTGGTTCTTGTGGGAGAACAACTCCATTTGGCTCACTAACTTCACACACCATCAGGCTTCCAAGCAGCTCTCAAGAAAACTCAGTTTTCACACTCTATGCTTAGTGCCCTTTGAGTGCCTAGGACTGAAATGAAGCTTGGTGAGCATCCCACACAAACGAATGCTCCACATGCGGGTTTCACATACCACCAACGCCACATCCTCAGGCAACTTCAGCGCCACAGCCGTTTTCAGATAGCCCTCAATGCAAAGGCTCTAGACGCAATTATTGGTGTGAGAGCTAATTCAACCAAGGAAACACTGCATGTTGGTGAAGGGCATATTGAAGAAGGATCAGCCGAGTGGTTCTTGTGGGAGAACAACTCCATTTGGCTCACTAACTTCACACACTATCAGGCTTCCAAGCAGCTCTCAAGGAAACTCAGTTTTCACACTCTATGCTTAGTGCCCTTTGAGTGCCTAGGACTGAAATGAAGCTTGGTGAGCATCCCACACAAACGAATGCTCCACATGCGGGTTTCACATGCCACCAACTCCACATTCACAGGCAACTTCAGCGCCACAGCCGTTTTCAGATAGCCCTCAATGCAGAGGTTCTAGACGCAATTATTGGTGTGAGAGCTAATTCAATCAAGGAAACACAGCCTGTTAGTGAAGGGCATATTGAAGAAGGATCAGCCGAGTGGTTCTTGTGGGAGAACAACTCCATTTGGCTCACTAACTTCACACACCATTAGGCTTCCAAGCAGCTCTCAAGGAAACTCAGTTTTCACACTCTATGCTTAGTGCCCTTTGAGTGCCTAGGACTGAAATGAAGCTTGGTGAGCATCCCACACAAACGAATGCTCCACATGCGGGTTTCACATACCACCAACGCCACATCCTCAGGCAACTTCAGCGCCACAGCCGTTTTCAGATAGCCCTCAATGCAAAGGCTCTAGACGCAAATATTGGTGTGAGAGCTAATTCAATCAAGGAAACACTGCATGTTGGTGAAGGGCATATTGAAGAAGGATCAGCCGAGTGGATGTTGTGGGAGAACAACTCCATTTGGCTCACTAACTTCACACACTATCAGGCTTCCAAGCAGCTCTCAAGGAAACTCAGTTTTCACACTCTATGCTTAGTACCCTTTGAGTGCCTAGGACTGAAATGAAGCTTGGTGAGCATCCCACACAAACGAATGCTCCGCATGCGGGTTTCACATACCACCAACGCCACATCCTCAGGCAACTTCAGCGCCACAGCCGTTTTCAGATAGCCCTCAATGCAAAGGCTCTAGACGCAAATATTGGTGTGAGAGCTAATTCAATCAAGGAAACACTGCATGCTGGTGAAGGGCATATTGAAGAAGGATCAGCCGAGTGGTTCTTGTGGGAGAACAACTCCATTGGGCTCACTAACTTCACACACCATCAGGCTTCCAAGCAGCTCTCAAGGAATCTCAGTTTTCACACTCTATGCTTAGTGCCCTTTGAGTGCCTAGGACTGAAATGAAGCTTGGTGAGCATCCCACACAAACGAATGCTCCACATGCGGGTTTCACATACCACCAACGCCACATCCTCAGGCAACTTGAGCGCCACAGCCGTTTTCAGATAGCCCTCAATGCAAAGGCTCTAGACGCAAATATTGGTGTGAGAGCTAATTCAATCAAGGAAACACTGCATGTTGGTGAAGGGCATATTGAAGAAGGATCAGCCGAGTGGTTCTTGTGGGAGAACAACTCCATTTGGCTCACTAACTTCACACACTATCAGGCTTCCAAGCAGCTCTCAAGGAAACTCAGTTTTCACACTCTATGCTTAGTGCCCTTTGAGTGCATTATCTAGGAATGAACCTGGTAGAGCATCCCACACAAACGAATGCTCCACATGTGGGTTTCACATGCCACCAACTCCACATCCTCAGGCAACTTCAGCGCCACAGCCGTTTTCAGATAGCCCTCAATGCAAAGGCTCTAGACGCAAATATTGGTCTGAGAGCTAATTCAATCAAGGAAACACTGCATGTTGGTGAAGGGCATATTGAAGAAGGATCAGCCGAGTGGATGTTGTGGGAGAACAACTCCATTTGGCTCACTAACTTCACACACCATCAGGCTTCCAAGCAGCTCTCACGGAATCTCAGTTTTCACACTCTATGCTTAGTGCCCTTTGAGTGCATTATCTAGAAATGAAGCTTGGTGAGCATCCCACACAAACGAATGCTCCACATGCGGGTTTCACATGCCACCAACTCCACATTCTCAGGCAACTTCAGCGCCACAGCCGTTTTTAGATAGCCCTCAATGCAGAGGTTCTAGACGCAATTATTGGTGTGAGAGCTAATTCAATCAAGGAAACACAGCCTGTTAGTGAAGGGCATATTGAAGAAGGATCAGCCGAGTGGTTCTTGTGGGAGAACAACTCCATTTGGCTCACTAACTTCACACACCATTAGGCTTTCAAGCAGCTCTCAAGGAAACTCAGTTTTCACACTCTATGCTTAGTGCCCTTTGAGTGCCTAGGACTGAAATGAAGCTTGGTGAGCATCCCACACAAACGAATGCTCCACATGCGGGTTTCACATACCACCAACGCCACATCCTCAGGCAACTTCAGCGCCACAGCCGTTTTCAGATAGCCCTCAATGCAAAGGCTCTAGACGCAAATATTGGTGTGAGAGCTAATTCAACCAAGGAAACACTGCATGTTGGTGAAGGGCATATTGAAGAAGGATCAGCCGAGTGGATGTTGTGGGAGAACAACTCCATTTGGCTCACTAACTTCACACACCATCAGGCTTCCAAGCAGCTCTCAAGGAAACTCAGTTTTCACACTCTATGCTTAGTGCCCGTTGAGTGCCTAGGACTGAAATGAAGCTTGGTGAGCATCCCACACAAACGAATGCTCCACATGCGGGTTTCACATGCCACCAACTCCACATTCTCAGGCAACTTCAGCGCCACATCCGTTTTCAGATAGCCCTCAATGCAGAGGTTCTAGACGCAATTATTGGTGTGAGAGCTAATTCAATCAAGGAAACACAGCCTGTTAGTGAAGGGCATATTGAAGAAGGATCAGCCGAGTGGTTCTTGTGGGAGAACAACTCCATTTGGCTCACTAACTTCACACACCATTAGGCTTCCAAGCAGCTCTCAAGGAAACTCAGTTTTCACACTCTATGCTTAGTGCCCTTTGAGTGCCTAGGAGTGAAATGAAGCTTGGTGAGCATCCCAAACAAACGAATGCTCCACATGCGGGTTTCACATACCACCAACGCCACATCCTCAGGCAACTTCAGCGCCACAGCCGTTTTCAGATAGCCCTCAATGCAAAGGCTCTAGACGCAAATATTGGTGTGAGAGCTAATTCAATCAAGGAAACACTGCATGTTGGTGAAGGGCATATTGAAGAAGGATCAGCCGAGTGGTTCTTGTGGGAGAACAACTCCATTTGCCTCACTAACTTCACACACCATCAGGCTTCCAAGCAGCTCTCACGGAATCTCAGTTTTCACACTCTATGCTTAGTGCCCGTTGAGTGCCTAGGACTGAAATGAAGCTTGGTAAGCATGCCACACAAACGAATGCTCCACATGCGGGTTTCACATGCCACCAACTCCACATTCTCAGGCAACTTCAGCGCCACAGCCGTTTTCAGATAGCCTTCAATGCAAAGGCTCTAGACGCAAATGTTGGTGTGAGAGCTAATTCAATCAAGGAAACACTGCATGTTGGTGAAGGGCATATTGAAGAAGGATCAGCCGAGTGGTTCTTGTGGGAG